>NW_022196903.1:140903245-140916872 GCF_008632895.1 Mastomys coucha | reverse complement strand
ACACTTCCCTGACTGGAGTCTGTGAGGGGAGTCTGGGTGTGAGCCGGGAGCACACTTCCCTGACTGGAAACTGTGGAGGGGAGTCCGGGCACACTTCCCTCACTGCAGTTCTGCGCTGTGGGGAGTCCGAGTGCGGGAACCGAGGACCCAGACGAGCCCTTCCTGTCACCCCCGAAGCTGCTCCCCACTCCCTAGGGATCGCCGGGAACGCGGGCGCGGGTCGCGGAAGGAACCGCCCGCGGCTGGCTTACCTGACGCGGAGGGCCGCCGAGCTCCACAAGTTGCAGTTCCGCCTCCCGGCACCCGCCCGGCTGTCGGATCGCCGCTCTCGCCGCGGCCGCCCCCGCGCCCTACACGGCGATAGGAGCCTGGGCCGGAGCCGGAGCACAGCGCCCGGCTGACATCACCGCCGCCCAGGTGCCGCCTCCCCAAGGTCCTCCCGGCCCGCCGCCCCGCCCGGCCCCGCCCCTCCCCGCCGCCCCGCCCCGCCCCCTCCGGCGGGAACCAGCCCCAGGCGTGGGGGGGGCGGGGCCTGGCGCCTGCGGCCCGATGATTGGCCGGGCGCGCTGTCACTCCGAGGCGGCGCCGGTCCGGCACATTCCTGGCGGAGCCCAACAGAGCAGGGAGTGGGCGTCGGCGCGGAGCGCGGCCGGTCGGCTGCGGTCCACCGGGCGCGGATAAAGGGCTGCGGGGCGGCCGGGCGGTCGGGCGCAGCTCTTCCCGGGTCGGAAGCCACGCAGCTCACCCCGAAAGACCGCCTCTGTGTCGCGGTCCGGGCGGACGTGGCCGGCAGGGAGACCCGCGGATAAAGTAAAAGGCCTCGGAGGCCTCCTGCCGGGCAGCGCGGGACAGGGACAGCCCGAGGAAACTGAGGACTTGCCGAGACTGGGCGGACGACGATCCAGACGGCGCATAACCACGTGGCAGCTTTTGCATTTAGTAACAAGACAAAAATAAAAATAAAAGGGCACGCAAGCTTCCAGAGAAATAAAATGGACTCTCCGGGGGGGGGGGGGAGTATTTTACTATTTACGTTTTGGTTTTTTGGTTTTTTTAGCTCTCCCCCTCTGCTGGGACACATATAGAGGCTGATCTTCAAATTGTTATCTTTCTACCTTAACCTTACTAGTAGCTGAGATTACAGGTCCACGCTCAGAACTAAGCTGCTTTTTAAAGATTTTTATTATTATTATTATTTTTGTTGGGGTTTTTTTATTTGTCCTGTCGTGAAACTGTTTGGACCAGACTGGTCTTGAACAGCTAGCCATCTGCCTGCCTCCTCCTCAGACTGCTGAAATCAAAGACATGCACCACCACACCCAGCTATTTTTGTTATTTTGTTTAATTATGTATATGTATGTGTGTGTACCTCCCAGTTGTGAGGTAGGGGCTGCGGGCTGAACTCAAGTGTTTCTGCAAAAAGAGCAGAATTGCTTAACTGTTGGGCCATGTCTTCAGGCCCTGTGCTGAACTTTCTAAGTGCCGTAAGGCTGCTGTTTTGATGCACGACTGAAAAGGGAGAACCCTCACAACTGAGTTCAAACCACATGATAATAATTACTGTTGAACCAATTGCAGTGACTGAGCTAACAATTAAGAATTAACTACTGTTTACCCTCTGGTGGGCATCAGCTGTGTAATCCCCTTGGCTGCGAAGTCAGGGAGATTCTCAGGAGCCCTTCTTTCAGTTTCCCCAGTCAGACCCAGGACACAGCTCAATGATGAAAAGCAGCTTTACGGATGCAGAATATGATTAGTTTCTGCTAGTGTGTTGTTGGCTATGGGTCCTCCCAGCCCCTGACCCTGCTACCACCCTGGGGAACAGGAGGTGGTGTGTTTGTGTGTGTGTTGATTGGGGGGGTTGATTTTAGTTTTCTGGAGACAGATTCTTAAGTAGCTGAAGCTATCATTGAACTATGTAGCTTGGGCCAGCCTTGAGCTCACTATGTAGCATAGGCCAGTCTTGAACTCAGGAACCTCTTGCCTCTAATCCCAGATGCTCAAAGTAAGGTGTGTGACATGTGACTTTTCCGCTGGCTTTATTGTGTGTGCTTTGATTAATGATGTCACACATTCACCATTCTGCCACAACAGGTTCATTGTGTCCCACATGGTGTCCCTCATTGCGTCCCACATGCTCTTCCCAGCCCACCTGTCCATGGGAAGTAAACAGATTTTAACATAAGGAGCCAAAAGCCTCAGCAAGGTCCCAGCTGCCTGTAAGGCCAGTTCCACGGGATCTGATGCACTCCTCTGTCTCCCAAGGGTGCACACATACCTCTGGGCAAGACAGTCACACCAAAAAAAAAGCATTGATTATTCATACTCCACACAATTTCAGAAACTCTAAAGCTACAGAAATAAACTAGACTTGACCCATGTGCTCACACTGACTTTCTATTGTCACCATGGTAACTGTCTGACTGACTCTATTCTGAAGCCTTCCCTTGAATTCCCCAGCTGTGATTGTCTACACCAAACCAAATGAGCTTCTGAAGTGTTTGTTTTTGTCATCAACATCTTGCCCTGAAACTCTCAGCTAGTCTCCTAAAACTACCCCCAGTCCAGCTTCTATTTTATCCCCACCCCCACACACCTCCCACTTCTCTACAGGGAATCCGGCCCTCTATTAGAGAAACTCACAGACCCTCCTTGGGTGCCATCTTTTGTCACTTACACCAAAGGTAAAAGTGGATTGCCCTACTCTTCTGTCAAGGTCCATTAAAGCTTTGACCTGTCAGGACCTGCTGTGTGCCACAGTGAAAGCACAGGGCAGGGTGGGGAGGTGTGGGAGTAGACCCTTCACAGAGCTCTGCCACATGCTCTGTAACATTCAAATTATCTACTGGAAACTTCAGCTACTTCCACTCTTAAGTGGGGCCGACAATGCCTGTTGCAGGAGGTAGTTTACAGGCATGTAGCTTGTGGTTGAGCATTCCTAGTTAAAGATATTTCCTGCCTACTGGGAGCACCTTTGATCCCAGCACTCGGGAGGCAGAGGCAAGAGGATCTCTGAGTTTGAGGCCAGCTTAGTCAACAGAGTTGAGGCCAGCTTAGTCTACAGAGCAAGTTCCAGGACACTTAGGGCTCTACAGAGAAAGCCTGTCTCAAAACTAACCAAAACAAAGCAAAAAGCAAGGTATTTCCTGCCTGTCATTTTATAGTTTGTGTTAGGGGTGCGGCTTCTGTTTGTTTTGAGACAGGGTCTCACTATGTAACCTGGATGTCCTGGAGCACGCTGGCCTTGAATCTACAGAGGTCCATATGCTTCTGCCTCCAGAATGCTGAGATTGAAAGCATACATCACCATACCCAGCAACCAGATATTTCAGACAGTCTCATTATGTAGTCCAGACTGGCCTGGAACCCATGACACAGACCAAGCTGGGCTCAGACTTGTAGCCAGTGCCTCAGCCTCCAGAATGCTAGGGTTACAGGCCTGTACCACCCATCAGCATCAAATTTAAAACTTTTTGAAGAGCAGGCTTCAAAACTCAATCCCTCTATGTATTCCTTATGCTAAATGCAAAGAGAGAGCTTAGTAAATGTAACAACTACACAGGGCTGAAGAAAATGGGCCCTGTCTCTTCTCTATACAAAGTCTACTCCGGAATTATTTCTAGCCAAAAACATCAACCACCTCCTTGAGGCTTCCTCTCAACGTCCCTCTGCCCCTGTTCCTTTCCCTTCCCCTCCCCCTCCTCCTGCCAGTCACTCCCTCCAGCATCTTCCAGACTCATCCCTTGACCTCTCTCCACCACTCCAGCCTCCTTTTCCCTCAGTCAGTGCCTGCTTTCTGCTTTGCTCCAGGAGCTCTCACAGGGTGGCTGGAAGCTTCCAGCCGCTAGTCACAGGATGGCTGGAAGCTTCACAGCCGCTAGTCACAGCCCTAGTCACAGGATGGCTGCCTCCAGACTCCAGTTCTTCCAAAACCACAGCCAGCCACAGGAGGGGGCCGGAATGTCCACCCCCATGGAGATGGCAGGATAGAATAACAGGAAGCTGTCTCTCGTTCCCTCTACAGCTGGAATGATAACAGCTGCCACCGGAGCCCAGGGAACACAAGACTCAAAAGGAAAGCTGAAAAAGACCCAATCTGGAGCAGATCAAACCAGGGGTCACACCGAGCAGGGGAGGGCTGGAGCAGATCAAACCAGGGAGCACACTGAGCGAGGAAGGGCCGGTGGGGGCGATTTCAGCCTCTATCCCCCCGCCCCTTTCTACCCGGGTCCCAGCTCCTATCTGTTCTACTTTTGAACTTTACTGTGATGCTGAATGTTTTTATGATAGGGGCTGGAGAAAGGGCTCAGTGGCTCAACCCAGTGGTTAAGAACACTCGCTGCTCTTCCCCAGAGAACCAGAGTTCAATCCTCCAAACGACGGCTCACAACCTTCTGTAACAACCTTCTGCTCCACTTGGAGCAGGTCCAACACCCTCTTCTAGCCTCTGCAGGCAGTACACACACATGTTGCACAGACATGCATACAAAACCCCTATCCATATAAAATAAAAATAAAATAGAAAGAAGTCTGCTACTTGACTTTGAAGGCAGTGGCCTCTGTGTACATTGGGAAACAACAATCAGGACACGGTTACAGAAGAAAATAGGACGACAAGGGTCAAAACCAGCACCAACCTCTATGCCAGGCCACCCTGTGGCTTACGGGAATGTCCCTGTGTCCACACTAGGTCTGTAGGTCACATGACTATTGTCTGCCCAGTTACTCCAATGCTGAGTCGCTCTGCCTGCTCTGCCGGGTACTATCATTATGTTAGGGTGGAGACTAGAAGAGACTTCAAGCGAAAGCTGGAGAAAACCTGCTCAGAAAGGTTCCCTACAGGAACCCTAAATGTCATGTGAAGCCCCTTCTTCAGTGTCTCCCACAGGAAGAGGCACACACAAGCCAGGAAGTGACCACTGTGAGGATCTTTGTCCCGCTATGCCAGAACCTGCTTTTCACATTTTCTCTTCAAAAACCTCTGCCTTGTATCCCAGTACATCTCATTTGTGAGATGAGCAGGTTGTTATTAAGATTTCATTTATGTGTGCACACACCTGCAGAAGTCAAAGTGCCCCCAGAGGCCAGAAGAGGGGATCTGAACTCCCGAACTATCATGAGTCACCATGCAAGTGCTAGGAACCGAACCCAGGTCCTCTGCAGGAATAGCAAGTGTTCTTAATCAGAGCTCCAGATGTGACTATCATCAGTGCCATGCTAAGGAACAGAGTGAAGGTTCAGCGGGATTCTGAAGCGTAGGGCACCACAACACCCAGAGCAACTGAGAGCCTCACTGAGCTATCTCTCCAGCCACCTAGAACTGTGTTTTATCCTGCAGACATCAAAAAAGAAAAACCTCACTGAATAAATACTTCACCCCTAACCTGCTGTGGGCAATATCTTTGCAAGCTCAGCAACAACATGGACAGACAGTGTCCAGATGATTCTGAAGCCTCAAGCTGCTTTCAGTCATATGGCCAACACACAGTGGGCTAAACCTGGGGTGTAAACCGTGAGTCAAAAACCAACAAAGCAGGCTTGTTTTTAGAATTCCTTCACAAGGACGATGCTGCTGTTCTGCCTGATCATTGGTGTGGCATTTGGAGACAGTACCCAGTCTTAACTGAGGCACTACTGAGCTGCCACTAAGGACATCGTTTGTGACTCCAAGCCCTCTTCCCCCATAGAGTCAGGCCAGTGACACTCAAATACTCTGCGGCATCCCAGGTTATTCTGATTATCCACCAGACAAATCTAAAAAGATCCTAGGTATGTTCAATTTATCTGTTGTACTCGTCCATTTAAAAGCTGAAGGAGATATTCCTAGTAAAAATAAGAATGATCACCTTTCACAGTCCTTGATTAATGATGAGATTCAACAAATTCCCTTAAATAATCTTATTACAAACCCAGCTGATTAAGTTATTTTTAAATATTAGATAGTGGTGTGCATCTGTAATCTCAGCCTCTCAGGAGACTGAGGTGGGAAGATTGTTAACCACTTGGAATTTGAGGCAACACAGAAAGACCTTGTGTCCAAAGGAGGAGTGGCCAAAGGGAGGGGTATGCTAACTGGGTTATCTGAGGAACCCCCAGGATAGAGTCCAGCCTTTTCAAGACCTAGGTGCAATTCCTGTTTCCCAGTCTATGCAGATGATCTGCATAGCATCCATCCCAAGCAGGCCACCCCTTCCATAGCCACCAGGCCTTTGCAGGAATCACAGGTCAGGTTTATCCTGCCTAACACATCCTATGCAGAGATCTCCATAGATCTCAGGAACGACAGAAGGTGCTGGGCCAATCACAGAGCATGCTCAGGAGGTGACTGCCTTCCCTTTGACTTTCTACTTGGCACATCGTTAAGCTTCTGCTTCATTATCTCATGGCTTACTGCTGATACAAATGTCTCCCATCTGGCACTCTGGGACAGCTCATTTCCTAGACTAATGCCTTTTGTGACTCCTAGGCCTCACACCAACGCATTTCATTTCTGCCATGCTCACCTTTGCTCCTGGACAATCATTAAGTTAATGTTTCTTTATTTGGTCTCTCCTAGTCCTTAACCTTAACTAGAATTTGCGCACTAAGCCAGAATTTACATTTTTGAGTGACCTGTTAACTTCAATCCAGAAACAGAGTTTTCTAAAAGCAGATATAACATGAGAGAGAGGTACCTCCTGGTTTGAATAAAACACTTTCATGGGTGGACTCTTCCCGGTGAGTTGAAACTAGTTCCTGGTAAGTAAAGCTTGAGCTGGAGAGTGAATCGCTCAGGTTCTGTAATGCCCGGTGGGGTGGGGTGGGGTGGGGTGGGGTTCCTGCTCTCTTCACCTGCTCCTCCAGACACTGGTTTCAGAAATGCCTTTCCAAGGAAGGATGCTGCGGCATCTGCAGCAACTCCACTGCCAAGTAATTAGTGTTGTGGTCTGTTAAACTAGCCAGGGGATCCAGGAAGCAGAGAGAACGTGTCACAACTATTATTTAACTATGTCTCTCTTTTAAATGCTTTAAACCACTGTGCTGCCATTTCATCCGAGGTCATTTCCAGGTGACCTTCATCCGAGGTCATTCCAGGTGACCTTCATCCGAGGCCATTTCCAGGTGACCTTCTGTGGCTCGGATTCACAATGAGATGATCTGACGTAATAACCACAGACATCCTCTTACGGAGGGACAGAAAAAAGTTAGCACCCACAACCGAGCTGTTGTTTCCTAACTATTAAAATCAGCACCTGTCCTAAGGTAAAACTAAAGTAAGTAGTCTGAGCCTACATCATTCAGCACCTTGGGCTTCGGCTTCCCCATCTATAAATGAGATGTCAGTCCTGGGGAAGGCAGAGTCCACTGAGGTGGCCATGTGACAGGCAGCTTGACAGCTGTGACCACACAGCTTTCTTCTAGCAGTCTGAGATGGTTCACTATATGAGACGGCTCCCTCGGGAAGCCTGCAGACAGCTCCTGCAGATGTAATGAGGAAAGTCACAACAGTAAAAGCAATCATGGTAGCCCAGTGGTTATGACACACGCCTTTCATCTCAGCACTCAGGAGGCAGAGGGAGGCTGCTCTCTGAGTTTGAGGCTAGCCTGGTTTACAGAGTGAGTTCTAGGACATCCAGAGCTCCACAGAGAAGCCCTGACTCAACACCCACCACTAGTCTGAGGCTAGTGACTGGAGAAAGATAATGGTAAAAGTAACACACCTTGACACTTTTTCTTTTTGAAAGAGAGAGAGGGTCTCTCACAGTGCAGCCTTAGCTATCCTGTGTAGATTAGGTTGGCCTTGAACTCAAAAAGCTGCATCTGCCTCTCTCTGCCTATGGAACGAAAGTTGCATACTGCCACACCCATCCCCTTAACCCTCTTTTCTTTACCTTACTTAAAAAATATTTTTTTTTTTTAATTTATTTGTGTGTGGAGGCCATGGAACAACCTGTGGCAGTCAGTTCTCTCCTTCTACCATGCGAGTTCTGGGACAACACTTGGATCATCCAACTTGGCAGCAATCACCTTTATCCACTGAGCCATCTTGCCAGACCAAATGTGATAGGATTGACTGTACCACAGATTCTCATTTGACTCCGACAGTTGAGTGTGAGTTTAAGTTATCTCACACCCTTGTCTCTATCATTGTAACAAGAATAGGATCTCAGTAGTCCAGGCTGAATCCTCACTAACTGGCCCAATCAAGTCTTCTCAAAAGGCAATGGGTGTGAGAACCTAAATGTCAGACACTGGAGTAGAGCAAATGCAAAGATGCCAAAACAAGCAATGAGCCGATCCATGAGTAGGCAGGAGTGTGAAGTTACAGAAAAAGAGATCAAAACAAGGCAGTTAGTGACTGAAAGGGAGGGGCTCTGGGAGAGTCCCACATAGAATAAATACTGGGTGGCCAGAAGTCACGAGGCAGTAGACACCATGACGTGAATGGCAGTAGCAGCTGCAGATGGGATCACAATGTAGCTACAATAACAAAAATAATAATTGTAAAAGTAAACACACACCAGTTTTAAATCTTTGCAGTATAATAGCATGAATTCCGTAAAGCCTGTCTTATTTCCTAAATGGGTAAAGCCACAGAGAGCTTACAAACTTCCCTGAGGTCATAAAACTACGAAATAACATTATTCCACCCCAGTTTGGCGCTGGTGCCTGCAGACAGAAAGGCTGTTACATCGAGGATGCAGGCCGACTGCCTCAGGGAGCTAGCGCCGTGTTCCCATGAGCCTCTGCAGCTCCGCATCCACCCTTCCCACCCCCTACCCAGTTTCTCTCACTTCTCCGGTTGTTTCACATCCTTGTCTCTATCAGCTGAGATGATCTGAAACCCTTGAATGAGCATCACTCACCTATGGTTCTAATGAGGCACACTCGTGGGAGTGTTTCATATTTCCCAAGAGCCACAGTCGGTGTAGAGCTGAGTATTCTATTCTGAATCGGTGAGAAAAGTCTTAAGATGCGACCTGGTGACCAAGATGATGTTTCTAATCTTGTTTCCTGGTGACTTGTTTTGGGTCAGTGTTAGTCTGTCTTAGGGTCTATTTTGTCAGACACCACAGGGGCTCAGAATGTGTTACTCTACACCAGGTAATTATCATTGCATATTAATTAATGTCATTATATTAATTACAAGGCCCTGTTCCACCTCATTCTTTCTCTAAGTGACTGGAGTGAAGGAAGCTGCGATTGCTGGCCCAGTGAATGAAGATCAAGAGAAAGAGGCCTGAACGTCAGGTTATCTTCCCAGAACCTCTCTCGAACCGCAGCCAGATCACCGAAGGTCCTGAAGGAGTTTAGCTGTGTTCTCATTAGGAGGAGAACAAAGTCATTGCATATCTTGCTACCATCTTGTTTCACTACCATCTTGTTTCACTAAAAAAAAAAAATCCTTCCAGCAATCTTGCTGGGCTTTTATGACGCACTCTCATGAGAAGAACCAGAGAAACAAAGAAAATGCTGCTTTTCTTATAGAGTTATTTGTAATGTCAATCAAAGGACGGAAGTCCATCCTCCGTGGGAAAAGAGTTGGACCATAGCTTAAGCCTTTCCGGAGAGAGGCTGAATCGCAGGTTGTAAAGAACAACCCAGGAAATCTACTAAAATGCTAGGGGGAACTAGTCAGACCTTTATGTCTACACAAAAAATTATTTCCCCGATATATCGTCCTCTAAAAGAGTTTTTATTGGAAATCTCATTGTAATATACAACCCACGGCTTCTAAATAATTTTAGAAAACAATGAATATTTGTTTTTTTATGTATCCTTGTCCAAAAACGCCACTCAGAATCCCCCGACTTTCTCCTCAGGAGAGCCCATTTTCTGAGCTCAGCTTTATTTGTCCTGCCCTATTTTAAGCCCTGGGGCTGTGTTTGGTTCTCTCTTCTAAAGCTTTATTTATTTATAGAGCAAAGGAGTCATATGCGTGGAAATAATAACACCTTTGTCAGAAAGCGCTAGGATCCAAAGCTCACTTTAAGTGGAGCATACTTCCTGCGCTGCGGCAGGCAGAAGCCAGAGAAGAGGCGGCCAAATCGATGCCTTTCCTGCAACAGAGACCCCCTCCTCACACTAGAAGTGTCAGTAAGCACAGGCTCTGCTTACTCCTGCAGAATCCCTGAGCTCCTCCATGGCCTGCTTTCTGACCCCCTCCTACCCAGCATCCTGCTCACCAGTGGCACCTAGACCATTCTTTTGGGGTGGGGTGGTGGGATCCTGGGACTTGACCCAGGTGAGACAATTCATGAGAAACTTTTAACAGCCTGCTCCTTGTCCTTTCATGTTCTCTGCTTATCTAGAATCTTATTTAATCTTCCCAGCCCTGAGAGTAAGTGGCATTATTACCACCACTTTCTAGATGATGAAATTGATGCCTCGAAGTGGAGCCAGCTTCATGGGCAGGTGAAGCTTGCACTCACCCAGGGACACCCTGACCCATCAGCTCAGAGGGCACCCCACATGGGTTACTATTCTGCCATGCTGTCTTAACATTTGTGTAGTCCTGGCCCCAGGCTAGCCTGGAACTTACTACGTAGCCCAAGCTAGCCTCAAATTCTAAGCAGTTCTCCTGCTTAGAAGTCTGCAATTCCGGAATTATGGTTATAAACCACCACACTTGCTTGTAACTTTTTAACAAGAAGCCCCGGGCTTCGCTCTGAACCTGCAAGTCACATCTCTTATCCTGCCTCAAAGGGTTACATTGTTCTCCTCAGGTCACTCAGACACTTACCAGGCCCCAATGAACCTTACTACACAAGAGCCCACTTCTCATCCATCTGGAGACTCAAAGCCCAGGTCAAGAAGTCTAGGGTCTGATGTCTCCTGACACAGTCCTTCATGGCCTGTGGCTGGCTGCCCTCTCTGTGCATCTCCACATATTCTTCAGGTTGGGATTACCATAATGTCCTTTTTCTAACACAATTTCCACTTTAAAGTCCCCTATCTTCAAATACAGTTACATCCTGCATATGAGAGCTTAGGGTTTCTAGGGTTGCCCATAGCAGCCAGTAAGTAGGGAGCCACAAGACATTCCCTGCGTGTTTGTTTGCAGTGAATCCAATGTAAAGATGTGTGAGGAGTTTTTTATCACCAGAGTAGATAGAAATAAAGGCATAGAGGGATCTGTTCTTGCCGTCCTGGCACTCGATGCAGGCAACACAGGAAAGGCTTGGGTCTAATACCACGTTGATGGGAACTTCAATGCTGAATCTGCTGCTGGGCCCATCTGCTTTTCACAACCTACACAAGACACGGCTGCCAGCAAAGACGGTCCCTCTACAATTATAGGTTCTTGGGTTGTCTGCCTTTGGAAGATTTCAAAATAGCACAGTTAACTCCGATCTGAGCCGAGGGAGAGGGAGAGGGGGAAGGAACCACCATTGCATTTCTACTCAGAAGCCACACAAAAGCGGCTCTGTGGACTGAATTCCAAAAGCTGAGGTCTTTATCTAATGTTCAGCTGGCTCCGAGCTGCAAGCGGGGAGCAGGAGGAGTTTGCTGAGACAGCCAGGGATTAAGGTAGCTCTGTGAAATGATAAGACAGGACATGCATTTCCAGTCTGGACGTGGACAGTGTTTACATGAGGACAGATTTGAAGTCTGGGAATGTTCCGGTACCAGGTGGCAAGGAGGGGAGGGCAAGGATTCTTCTTTGGATGTGTTCTTGAGTGGCGAGGGAGCAGAAAAGGCATTTTCTCTGCTTTCCCCATATGTAAGAGGGTTGAGGAAGTGGCTGGGAGACACAGAGCACACTCGCCTACCTGACAAATTACTTCAGGTCTGCAGGCCTCTGTGTCTTTTAGCACCCTGATGTTTCCTAGTCCCACTCTGCCACTCAAATTCAGATCAGCAGTGGTAATAAGTGTTCTTTGCATGTGGAAGATGGTGTAGAATTTTCATTTGCGCTTGTTTTCAAAAGACTATAATGTGATCTCTTCTAATTCACTATTGTAAAATGTTTTCCTAGGGGCTTGAGAAATGGCTCGGTGTTTCAAAGCACAAACTGCTTTTGCAGAAGACCTGGGTTAAGTTCCCAGCACCTACACGCAGGCTCACGACCACCTGTAACCCTGGTCTGGTGCCTCTTCTGGCCTCTATGGGTAATGCATGCATGCAGTGCACATACACACATGCAGGCAAACACACATAATTTATTAAAGATTCTTTTATGATTTAAAAAATAATGTTCTAGTGGAGGAAACCAGATATCTTCCTGGGATGATCAATAAACATCACTGATGGAGAGCAGATGGCACTTGCTCACCTCCAGAAGACAATACTCAGAAAAGGTTTAGATAATACTGATAGGACAAGATTATAGCACATGGAAATATGATATGGAACTAAATCCTATATGGAAAAAATTCTATACTGGACAGTTTTGAGACAACTGGCAGATGATATGGATAGCAACGTGTCAATATCAAGTTTCCCTCATTTTATAATTACACTTTGATCTACAGGAGACTACTATCCTTGTTCTTAGTGTGTGTGTATATATATATATATATATATATATACACTATGTTTATATATATATACATATATATATATATAAACATGATAGAAGGAAAGGTGTAACATATGCAGGGTTTTAAGTGAATCAAGGAAATCTATTAAGAAAAACATAGTGAATGTGGCAGGGGGGTAGTTCGTGAATCTGAATAGAGAGCATGTGTGAACTCTTCATTTTATTTTTGCAAATTTTCTGTTTCATACAGTGGCTGGGACCAGGAGAGGGCATCAGATTCCTCTGGACCTGGAGTTCTAAGTGGATGCTTGTGAGCTGCCTAGTGTGGATACTGGGATCCAAGCCCCAACCCTTGACAACACAGCAAGCGGTCTTAAGTGCCAAACTGTCTCCCCAGACCCTTAGCACTACTGCAGCTATTAAACCTTCCCACTTCTCTGCCCCTCTTTGTGTTTATGGGGGTGGGGGAAGGAAAAAGAAAAGAAAAACAAACACTGATGACTAGCCCCTGTGACGTAGCTGTTACAGAGACCCTGGGAAATGGATGCTCAGAGCAAGACTTCCACATGGGTGTGTGGCTGCTCCTAGAATGGAACCATAAAGAAGAGGATGTTGGGAATAGGGTTGAGATGGTGGAGAACTTAAGATAGCATGCAATAGCTAAATGGCTCAGCAGATCCCCAGTCAGTGCTGGTACCTGGGTGACCCTTCAGAAATGTGCCCTGTGTTTGTCACGAAGATAATTCCCACAGAAGGGGACGGTATCAGTTATGTTGCTGTTAATATTAGCATACAGGCAATCCCACTAGGCTCCTCCCAGATACCTAGCAACCGCTATACCAGACCTGTTGCATGGCGCAGTTGCTCAGGGGGACACCTTGGCAAGAGCCCACCAGGTAGCTCCTTGCCGCATTATATTTCATGACAGTAACTAAACACCTGAGAAAAACCAGAGAAGGATTTGTTCCAGCTTACAGCTTGAGGAAATTCAGTCCATCAAGGTGGGAACAGTGTGGCAGCTGGAACAGGAAGCAGTTGGTCACATTGCCTCTGCAGCCAGAAAACAGAAAGAGATGGATGCTAGTGCTCAGCTACCTCCTCACCCCACTTTTTTTTTTTCCTGGAACTCACTCTGTAGACCAGGCTGGCCTCGAACTCAGAAAT
>NW_022196903.1:140894083-140901932 GCF_008632895.1 Mastomys coucha | reverse complement strand
TATGCACTCTCTGATAAATGGTTATTAGTGCAGAAGTCTGGAATACAGGAAGAACAACCCACATTCCTGCCCCACTTTTAAACCGTTTAAGCTCCCGCCCCATTGGATAACGCTGCCTACATTTCGGATGAATCTTTCTCTCCTCAGTTCTACGTCACTGAAATACTCCCACAGTTATACCCAGAGGTTTATCTCCTATGTGAGTCTAAGTCCTCTTGGGTTGGCACTGAAGATCAGTCCTCAGAGGGACCTGGGGTAAGGCAGCTTCTTGACCCAGAGCCAGGGAGGGAGGATCCTCACTCTCTGCAGCGACACTCTAGGCAAGCAGGGAAGGCACTGCCTTCCACAGGGAGAGATTAGATGACTCCACCAAACCACAACTGGGATCAGAGAATGCCTCTAATCTAACTCTGAATCCAGGTTCAAAGTGCTTATCGCTGCTCACTTTCATCACTCAAAGAGCAGCACACAGAGGCTTGTGAACGCTCATCTCTCTACAGAGACATACTCATACAATGAGCACATACTCATACAACGATTCCGACATTTTTGGCTAACACCATAGAACAGTGCTGGGGTCACTGCCCCATGCCCCCCTCGAGTCCCTCTTGATGTTACGATGTTTTACAAAGTTTCCTTCATTTAGTAGTACTTTATTTTTTCACTTCCATCTTTCCAGGGTGAGATGCTGACAACTGAAAATAAAGAATAACATTTGCATTTCAAGGATAATCTTTCCTTAAGAACAAACTTCTCAGCTTTGTCAAAGTCGCAAGGAAAACCATCTTAGAAGTCAGGGCGATACGAACTTATCCTTTAAGGCTTTCTCCTTAAAATGGTGTCTCATGATTTGTGCTAATATAATTAATTATCACAAGGCTTTGAGCTTTATGCGAGCTACTTAACCTCAAACTTCCTTTTAGGGTTTATAGGTAAATCATTTGGTATCAAATCCAGTAGTAAGAACTTACCTAAGAACTATAAAATACATTCACCACCTTCTGCTTCCAATCCAGTCTGAACAGCCTTGTATCTGTAAACAAGCTTTTATCCTTGACTTTAAAAAAAGGGGGGGAGGGCTGGAGAAATGTCTCAACAGTTAAGAGCACGGACTGCTCTCCCAGAGGTCCTGAGTTCAATTCCAGCAACCACATGGTGGCTCACTACCATCCATAATGAGATCTGACACCTTCTTCTGGTGTATCTGAAGACAGCTACAGTGTACTCATATAAATAAAATAAATAATCTATATTTACATATAGATTTAATTTATTATACATACATATGTATATATGCACACATTATATATTATATATACATATATAATATATGTATATATATGTATATATACATATATATGTGTGTGTATGTATATATATGCGTGTATGTATATATATATATATATATATATATATATATAAAATATGAAACCCTTCGAATGTTCATTGTTCCCAGAGATTCTGATTGTGTGTGTGTCCTGGAAATTCCCTTTCCTCCACCAGCCGAATCCCCTCCCGCAAGAAGTCGCTCACCTCTTGATTAGCCTTGTGTGCTTCATGACTAATCTGTAATCCAGTTAGCTTTTGTCTATAACAGCATGGTAGCAGTTTAAACTCTGTCTGGGTCTTAAGAATTTGTTAAAATAAGAGACTTGGAAGGATCAGGAGACTTAAGGGAGGCAGAGCTAGATAAATAGGTAATGAAGTGCTTCTATCTGGAACGCTGTGGATAGCTGGTTCCAGCACTAAGCAAACCAATTACATCTACAACAACCAGTAAGGTTTTATAGCGATAGAGCACCAGCATAAAAGTGATATTTGAGGCTTGTGAGTAGCTCAGGAGATAAAACACTTGCCATGGTGCATGCCTGATAACCTGAGTCTGATCCCCAGAGTCCACAAAATACTGGATGAACAGCACACATCTGAGACCCCAGCACTCCCTCATGGAGATGGGCAGCAGAGACCGGAGAATTGCCAGAAGGCTTGCTGGCTACCTACCAGCTAGTGTTCAGTATGAACAACAGCAGAAACAACGAGAGATGCTGCATCCACAAGATGGAACGAGAGCCAGCCCCCCCAAACTGGTCCTGTGACCTTCATGTGTATGCCATGATATGTGCACGCTCACACACACACATTTACACACACACATACACATTCACACTCACACACACATTTGCACATACATACACATTCACACTCACATACACACATTCACACACACACATACACATTCACACACATACAATTCACACACACATTTACACACACATACACATTCACACTCACACACACTCACACACATACACACACACACATATGCATACTGTTTATGGTAACATTGGGAGTTTTCCAACACTGTGTGCACATTGGCAATCTACACAAGTGGAAACAGGCTGGATTTTGCAGCAGAGACCCATGTGTATGAGGTTTATGTAAAGGCAACACCATGAATGTGAACAACAGTACCTTAGCTTGGAAGTTTTCTATATTTAGTGATGGCTGGAATGTGAACAAGAATTCAATGATGGGATTGCAAGTTATCTAAGATATGTAAACCGAGCATGGTAGCACAAGTCTGAGGTTTCTAAACTAGAGATGCAGAGGCAGGAGGACTGCCACAAATTTGACCCCAGCCTGGTCTCCTCCTCCTCCAGGGCTGCATAGTGAGATCCTGTTTTGAAATACAATAAATAAATAAATAAATAAATAACCTCAAACAAATAAACAAACCAGAAAAAAATTCAACTTTTACTCTTTTCTCCAGAATGGTTTTCCTGTTCTTGCCATAAAATACCCATGGTTCAATTCAGCTCTCTGCCTATTCTCCTTCTACTCCTTCATCTATTACACAACTATCTGCCATAAAGTCCATGTCCCCATGTTTGCCTCTCCATCCCTCCATTTTCATGCCCACCCAGACCATCAAATGGGTTGTTTGCCTTTTGAGGAAGGGTCCAAGGCTGGTCTCTAATTGGCTGTGAAGCTGAGAATGATTTTGAACTTCTGATCCTCCTGCTGTCTGCTAAGTGCTGTGGTTACAGGCATGCACCACCATGTCTGGTTTTATGTGTGGTTATAGACATGCACCACCATGCCAGGTTTTGCACCATGTTAAGGATTAAAGCCAGGGCTTAGAGCATGCTATGAGACACCCCAGCAACTGAGCTACATCCCAGCCCCCATAACCAGAGGCTTACACTCCACCCTCCTGCCTACTTTATTACAATTCTGTCTTGCACAGCTCAGTTAGAACTAATTCCTCATTGCCTATGATTAGGTATGAAACATTCAAACTTCCCCCACATCAGTCAGAATTCTTTTGATTGTAAGCAACAGAACCAGATCTGGCAGGTTTAAGCAGAAAAATTAGAATGACTTTCTTTCAAAAACCAAAATTCCAAATATTTCAATTCTTTGCATAGATTTTCTTAAAATTTCCAAAGAATGTCTGACCCAACATGCTGTGTGCCCTGCTCTCTCTCTCTCTCTCTCTCTCTCTCTCTCTCTGTATGTGTACATGTATATCTGTGCATACAAGCATGTATGTGTCTGAGTATGCTCCTGAGTGTGCCTGCTCGCTCGCTCTCTCTCCCTCTCTCTGTATGTGTGTGCATGTATATCTGTGCATACAAGCATGTATGAATGTGTCTGAGTATGCTCCTGACTGTGCCTGTGTGTACCGACTCTTACTCACAGGAATGCAGAGGCATAGTTCGAACAATGCCTGTAGTTTTCTTTGCTAAGGAAAGATAGTTTTCAAAGGTTGTCAACAGGAGAAATGAACACTTTGAGGAACGCCTCTATTGCCCTCAAGCCTCAGTCCACAGAAGAAAGGAATTCTTCCTTCTCCAAGACCCCAGAGTTCAAGACAGCGACAGCAGGAGCAGTGGGAGCTGGTACATGATTGTCCGGATGCATCAGGGTGGGAAGAGAAAAGCTGGGGCCAGAAGTGGTGATAGCAGTCATTGTGGGAGCGCAGCCTCCTGGTACATACCTATAACCCCAGCACTATGGCAAGAATCATGAATTCGAGACTAGCCTCCCCTACACAGCAAGGTCCTGTGTTTAACTGATGAAATCCTTTTCATTTTTTTTTCTGTGATCAAGTAAACTGCATATAATAACAACACCCTTTATAGAATACTGAATGGTATCATTTGAAAATAAGCTAACTGCTATGCTATAGAAACATATTTTATTGGAGAGGAAGAGAGTCAGTTATCGGTAACTTTGGATCTTTACGACGGCAACAAGTCTTCAGTTTCCAAATTCAAGAAAGGCGCCATCATCTCCCAAAGATCCCACATGGTGCGGTGCCCCAGCATGCTGGGTAGCACCCTTTTGAAGAGAAATGTGGAGTCCACAATCAGTATGTAGCACGACAGTCCAGTGATGGTGACTATGTAGAACATGACGAACAGCTTCAGTGCATGCTTCCTATAGTAAAGAAGACATGACTGTTTAGACCCAGAACAGAGCCTCTTTGAAGGTGTGGACCCTCCATCCCCGCAGCTCCACCCTCCACGGTCACCCACCAATGACCACAGTTACTCCTGTAAAAGGTGGAAACAGCGCATGGGCATCCCCACAACCTTGTCTGGTCACTTCTGCTCTCTTTTTGAACCCTTTCTAGATGTACCCGTATTTGTTTGATTTATACTACAGAAGCACTAATTTTTATTGACTTTTAAAGATGTGTTAATTCTTTCTCAAGTGAATGAAATTATATCTGCAATATTTAAAGAGTGCACAGTCACCAAGCACATGAAGACATGTGCAGTGGCTTATAAAATACACTTTATACTATGCATTGCCCCCTGGAGTAGGAATAAAGTAGCTTCTAATGAGCTATTCCATTCCAGATCTCTTTATGAGGTTTCTGAATATATATATATATATATATATGTATATATACAATACATATATATGTATATATATATATACACCTTCTCTATTGAGATATCTAAGTCCTTTGCCTATTTTAAAGCCTGGGTTATATTTTGTTTTCTGGTATTTAAAAGTTCTTTATATATTAAGGATACTAAATCCTTAATTTTCAGAATTCTGAAAAAGATACATATATACATATATACATACCTATATGTATCTATGTGTATGAGTGCGTGTGTGTGTGCATGTGTGTATATGTATGTGTGTGCCTGTGTGTGTATGTGTATGTATGTGTGTGTGTCTGTGTGTGTCTGTCTGTCTGTGTGTGTAAGAGACAGTACCTGTTCAGGATACTTAAGACCACATGCTCAGCACAAAGGATATTTATTTGTCGCAGAGGGACAGAGGGCAGGGAATAAGAGACAAAGACAAGAGATGGAGGATGAGGGAGAAGGGGAAAGGAACAAGGGAGGGGGGAGGGGTATTTGTCCTGGGGGAACATAGGACTGCCTCTGAATAGAGAGGAGACAGAGGTCACCCTTAGGAAAATGACAGCTTATAAAGGTACAAGGGGAAATTCCATGTTAGGATGAGGTATTTAATTTTAAATCAGGCATGTTAATTAGATGCGCCAAAGGGGACTTTTGGTTGCTGAACTTCAATACTTTGATAGCTGGACCGTGGTAGTCAGCCTTGGTAGTCAGCCTCAGGAGGAGGAAATGGCCAAATAAGGGAACAGACCTTGGTGGCTAGCTGTAGGAATGTAACCTAACAGTTTAGCAAGGCAGAGGGGATGGGGTAGAAGGGCAAAGCCTGCCAGAGCCAGGTTTTCCATTCTTGGGCTGGCTATGCTGGATGTGGGTGTAGGTGTGGCATGTCAGAGGACGACTTTGAGAGCTAGGTTTTTCCTTCCCCTTTGCTGAGGCAGGGTCTCCCTTATTTCTGTGTTGTGGGACAAAAACATTTCCTGAGGAGAGGCAACACACAAGTCTACACCCCCTGGAGAGGGAGCCCACAACAGACCAAAGTACGGACACCACACCCAAGTCCAACTTGGTGAACCATGAGTTTTACTGGGGTTACTTACAGCATCAGAAATGACTCAAAGGCAGCTGCATCACTAAAGATCACCCCAGCACAGGTGACAGCTCACAAAGCTAGGGACCTGGATCACATCACAGCCTGCAGGCAGCTCAACAGGCAGGAGAGTGTCCTTCCCAGGTGCCTCAGCTGGACTAAACCTCTTGCAGGCAGCTCAGCTAGTTTCTGCTTCTTCCAGGCATGGTCTCAGATCTCAGAGTCTCCCTTGCAGCCCAATTTCCTTCCCTTTGAGGGGATGCTCAGTCTTTATTGCTTACTCTGGCTAGGTGGGGGGTGGGGGTCTCTAGTGAGTCTGTCAGTTTCAGGGACTTCCTGAACCTAAGAAGCTACTTTGAGTTGATTACCTTCCTGCTTAAGGAGCTTCCTAGGGGGTGGAAACTGTTACACACATTCTGCAAAGCTGATTACTGCAGGCCAGGTGATCCTAAGTTTCAGGGTCATCTCTTGTCCTCATCTACCAACCTTGCTCAGGGATTGCCTCAACTGCAGATGCATGCCACTGAAACTGGTTTGTTATGTGAGTTTGACCTGAGGATCAAATTCAGGACATTATGATTCAGTAGAAAGCACTCTTGGGGGCTGGGCATGGTGGTGCACACCATTAATCCCAGCACTTGGGAGGCAAAGACAGACAAATCTCTGTGAGTTCGAGGCCAGCCTGGTCCAAGACACTCAGGGCTACACAGAGGAACTCCATCTCAAAAAACAGAAAAGAAAGAAGGGGGTAGGGATGCCCAGGAACTCACAGAGATGCGAGGGCCTGGGAATGTGTGCATCTGGATGGCTGCCTTAATCTGGCATTGCCAAAGCTGTAGTTGTGAGCCCTTAACAACAAACTGATTTCATTTTATTATTTACCGTTTGTTTGTTTTTATATTTGGTTTTTGAGACGGGGTTTCTCTGTGTAGCCCTTGACATCCTGGAACTCGCTCTGTAGACCAGGCTGCCTTTGAACTAGTAGAGGTACCTGCCTTTGCCTCTGCTTCCCAAGTGCTGGGAGTCAAGGCTGCGCCAGCACTGCACAAGGCAGACTTTATTTTTTTAAGGAAGGAAGGTGAGGGGGTCTAGTAAACAAAAGTTGTCAGATCTGTTCGATGAGTTGTTTCCTTTAGTGGGGGTGATGACCAAAGCCTTTAAACTCCGTTCTTTATCGTGCATACAGAGAGATATGAACTAGGTTTAGTTCCCAGCATCCATGTTGTCCTAGTTAGGGTTTTATTGCTGTGAAAAGACACTGTGATCATAGCAACTGTTCTAAAGGAAAACATTTTGCTGGGGCTGGCCTATAATTTCAGAGGTTTAATCCATTAATCATTGAGGTAGAAAGCATGGCAGCATGCAGGCAGACATGGTGCTGGAGAAGGAGCTAAGAGTTCTACATCTTGATCCACAGGCAGCAGGGAGACTGTGCCACACTGGGGTACACACCTTGAGCATAGAAGACCTCAAAGCTGACCTCCACAGTGACACACTTCCTCCAACAAGGCCACACCTCCTAGGAGTGCCACTCCCTATGTGCAAAGCATTCAAATACATGAGTCTCTGAGGGCCATAGCTATTCAAAGCTCCACACATGTGGTGCTTCACAACCAGCTGTAACTCCAGTGGTAGGGGGTCCAGCACCCATTCTAACCTCCTTTGGTATTAGGCATGCATATGGAATGCATACATCCATGCTCTCAAACACCCATACACATAAAATAAAATAAACAATCATAAACATTTTTTTTAAATTTTAAGAAAGGATATAGACGGATAAGAACTAGAGATTTTGACATACCCAGGATCAGAGTGTTCTGAGCAGACCTTGGGCACAAGCTCTGCAGCCAGTCCCACAACACACAGAGAAAGC
>NW_022196903.1:140872550-140892928 GCF_008632895.1 Mastomys coucha | reverse complement strand
AAAGGATAATAGATGGAAAACATCAACATAAGGCGCAAAACTACACCCTAGAAGAAGCAAGAAGGTAAGCTTTCAACAAATCCAAGCAAACCTAATTGCACCTCTTACAACAAAAACAACAGGAAGTGACAATTACTTTTTCTTAATATATTAATTTGAAAATTAATATTACCAATATATCCTAATCGATTGAAATCCAATAATATGAGGAATTGGGAAAAAAAAAAAAGAACTAGAGATTTTGCTCAGTGATAGAACACTTGCCGGGCATGTGTGAAGTCCTGAGTTCAGTATCCTAGATTGCCCACATCTAAAAGTTATTTAGAAAGATATTGTATATAGGTGAAATATATGTACTATTCCCATATTACATATAGGAAGATTTATCTAAGGTAATAAGAAAACTACCTATGCCTATATACTTCTTAGTACAATAGATGTATAGCTAAGACAAGAAAACCCTATGACTTCAATTACTAGACAAAATTTACAAAGGAAAATAAATTTTAGTCAACAATCAGTCTTATAATAGTTCCTATGTTGAGAAGCTATACACGCCGGGCAGTGGTGACGCACACCTTTAATCCCAGCACTTGGGAGGCAGAGGCAGGCCGATTTCTGAGTTCGAGGCCAGCCTGGTCTACAGAGTGAGTTCCAGGACAGCCAGGGCTACATAGAGAAACCTGTCTCAAAAAACCAAAAGAGAGAGGGGGGGGGAAGCTATACACACACCATCTCACTGTGTAGACCAGTCTGGTCTTGAACGCAGACCTCTGGGATGCAGCGATTAAGGCTGTGTGCCGCTTCTCCTGAGCACACCTAATAAGTTTGTCCAGCCCATGCTAGCCTCACTTTCTTACTCACCACACTGCACTGCAGGGAGGAAAGCATGATGCTGACTGGCTTGGAGAAGCCTCCAGAGGCAGGGGCTCTTCTTGCTCTGTGTCCACATCTTCAGAGCCATGGGAGTCTACATCCGATCCTTGTGTGTAGTACATCTCCAACTTACTGTTCAAGACATTCATTTCCTTATAGAAGCTCTGGGGAGGAAATTCAAAGAGCAATCACCTACCTTTTCTTAATGAAACAAAACAAAACAATTCTTGATCTCTCCCAGTCTCACTGTGGGTAACAGAAGATGTTTTCCCTCTGTGACACCTCAGGTGGCCATTGGCAGGTGCATATCCAGGGACTCACACACAGCTGGGGAAAAGAGGGGAGCCCACGTGCTGGCCTTTACCCACTGGAATGGCCCCCTTGTCCTGGATCTGTCTATTCAGTTTGACCATCTATGCCACACATACATATGTGCTCATGCCCACCAGCACTGTTCTAGGATATAGTGGTGCACATAGATAGTGACATGCAGTTACAGGTACATGTGCATGGCTTGTGAAATAGCACATGTCCAAACGTCCATGTACATTAGAGTGAGAGGCATGCTAAGGTGTGTGGCTGAGGACCATGTTCTCAGTGAAGTTGGTAAGCCAGCACCTCTGATTAGGGGGTATGTAGTGAGCCAGCACCTCTGGCTAGGGGGTTGGTAATTCCTCTATTCGTTGTTTCTGACACATATTCAAATTTTCCTCCTCATCTAAGGTGTTGGGAGAACAAACTCCAAGGTGAACTAATTTCTCTATTTAAGAGAGACAGGAGAGGTCTGAGGAAGAGCTGCCATTCGCACTGAGCCTTGCAGAGTATGGATCAAGCTCCAGGTGACTTAGGGACCAGACGCTCCAGAAACTGTCAGGTGTTCTTTTGGCCCAAAGCAGAAGCCCAAGAGGAGGAAAAGAGGACAGGCAACTAGCCAGAGACCAGAATGAGGTGTAGTTTAGCTTCCTGGGAACCCAGCTAGCCTGCTTGCATAGGACTTGGGGCACGTTGACGGTTTGTAGATGCTCGGCCCAGGGAGTGGCACTATTAGAAGGTATGGCCCTGTCGGAATAGGTGTGGCCTTGTTGGAGTAGGTGTGTCACTGTGGGTGTGGTCTTTAAGATCCTCATCCTAGCTGACTGCTAGCTGCCTTCAGATAAAGATGTAGAACTCTCAGCTCCTCCTGCACCATGCCTGCCTGGATGCTGCCATGTTCCTGCTTTGACCAGCCCCAATTACATGTTGTCTTTACAGGAGTTTCCTTGGTCACAGTGCCAGTTCATAGCAATGAAATTCTAACTAAGACAGGCACCTCACCTCTATCTGTTCAATCAGCTTCTCCTTCAACTCACAGGCTTCTTTGCAAGTGTCGATCTGAAAAGATATCCATAGGTCTGAGTAAACTGACAAGGGCGTCCTTCCGGTTGACAGAATAAAACCTCTCGTCTTTGTACCATGTATAAAGTGTCTGTGCTGAGTGAGATAAACATTTACTCATGAAATAATTCCCTTGACAGTCGATTTCTGGGTCTGTGGATGTGGCTGAGTAGTGGAGTGCTTGCCTAGAACTCACAGAGCCCTGAATTCTGTCCTCAGCACCACAATGGCAAATGAAGAGCTGTGAGCAGACAAACTGTTTATGGACCTTGTATCACAAGAAAACTAACCAGCAGCAACACAGGTCACTTTTAGTCCTTTTATATGCTATTTCCCACAGCATAGTGGCACTTGCCTTTAATCGCAGCATGCAAGAGGCAGAGGCAGGCAACTCTGGAGTTCAAGGCCAGCTAGGACTGCACAGTGAAACCCTGTTTAAAAAACAAACATACATACATACATACATACATACATACATACATTTACAGGAATGAGAGCTGCCTGAGAGATGGAGGCAGGAGAGTGCAGAGCAAACTGGTTAGCTAGACAAGCCAGAATTAGAGCACATTGTATCTGTGAAAGACCTTGCCTCAATAAAAAAAAGTGGAGAGAAATTGACAGAATAATGCCTGATACAAACTTTAGGCTTCATGCACATACACACACATGCATAGCACACACATACACATACAAGGTAAAAGTACAAATGTATACAACAGCCCCTTGGTGTAAGGCATTCTTTTCTGTTTGTTGCTCCTTTTATGCCCCTTAAAAATCTTCTAGTTCTGAAGAGATGGCTCAACAGTTAAAGGTATTTGTTACTCTTGCAGAGGACCCTGGTTCAGTTCTCAGCATCCACATAGTTGCTCACAACCTCTGTTAACTCCAGTTCCAGGGAATCTATCACCCTCTTCTGGCTGCCATGGGTACTGCATTTGTGTGGTACATAGACAAACATGCTGGTAAAAACATCCATATATATAATATTAAAAACAAAAATCGTCCACCAAGAGAGAAGCTGGTGAAAAAGTAAGTTTCTGGGAAAATAGGGAAGTATCTTTCTTAAATAGGTAAACATTTCTAAGGTATAAACGTAAGGTCTATTCACATCAGATTGAATATCCGGGCTCTGGCTCAGTGCAGTGACTCCCTGAGAGAGGATCTCTTCCACTTGCTTCCTGTGTCTCCATCAGGTGGTCTGTGAGAGAATACCTATCTTGTTTTGATTCTTGAACACTGATAGGATCAGACAGAGGCTTTTTATTCTTTCTTCCTTTTCTTCTTCTTCTTCTTCTTCTTCTTCTTCTTCTTCTTCTTCTTCTTCTTCTTCTTCTTCTTCTCCTTCTCCTTCTCCTTCTCCTTCTCCTTCTCCTTCTCCTTCTCTTTCTCTTTCTCTTTCTCCTTCTCCTCCTTTTTTCCTTCTCCTTCTTCTTCTTTTTTATAAAGGCTCTTGGATATTCCAGGCTAGCCCCGAGTCTGCTAGGCAGCCAAGGATGAACTTGAATTCATATCTTCCAGACCTTTACCTCCCAAGCGCTCGCTGTGTGTTCCATCAGACCTGGGCCCTATTTGCCAGTCGCTGATCCACGTTCCTAGGCCCAGGGCTGAGTTTTTAAGGCTCAGTTTCTCATGGTAAACACTCACGGACAAAATCCCAACTGCCCAAGAAAACAAAGCTGATAAATTGAGACATCAATCTTAAGCTGTGCACAGTGAGTGTGGCAGTGACAGAGGAAGATAACATTTCACTGGCACAGAAAATTCCCAAGAAAATTGACCTGTCAAAAAGTGTGTTTAAGACAAGGTGCATCTGAGGACAACACTCAGTATGTAAAAATATGCTAACAGAATTTAGAAGTGTGGTTCTCATCCTGTGGATCAAGACCTCTTTGGTGATTGGCTCACCCTTTCATAGGGGTCACTACCCCATTGGGGATTGAATGACTCTTTCACAGGGGTCATATATCAGATATCCTGCATATCAGATATTTTCATTACTATTCACAACAGTGGCAAAATTATAGTTATGAAGTAGCAATGAAAATAATTTTATGAGCCGGGCAGTGGTGGCACATGCCTTTAATCCCAGCACTTGGGAGGCAGAGGCAGGCGGATTTCTAAGTTCGAGGCCAGCCTGGTCTACAGAGTGAGTTCCAGGACAGCCAGGGCTACACAGAGAAACCCTGTCTTGAAAAACAAAACAAAACAAAAAAATTTTATGGTTGGGGGGTCACCACAACACGAGGATCTGTGTTAAAGGATCACAGTATTGGGAATGCTGAGAACTGCTCATTTAGACAAAGACAAACACACAAAATGTTCATTGTGCTTATCTTTGAGGATCCAGGTGTGTGTGTGTGTGTGTGTGTGTGTGTGTGTGTGTGTGTGTGTATGTGTGTGCATGCACATGTGCATACACGTGTACGTGTGTGTGTGTGTGTGTGTGTGTGTGTGTGTGTGTGTGTAGCTACCGACTGGGCTTAGATCCCTCAAACACGTTCCACCAAAGCTCTACTGTTGAGCCGCTTCACCCTGGAATCATAGACTCTTTCTTCTGAAGTGAGCATAGTGACACTGAGCCCCTCCAGGTCCTGACTTCTCCGAATTTCAAACCCTATGCTTCCGAGGGTCTTTTCCCTCCTTGACGTCTCATTACCTGGGTCAGCTTGATGTTCACTTCCTTTAATTGACTTCTAATTTCTGTGATCTTCTCCTATAATGTAAGGATTAAGAACACACAACGTAAGGATAGTTAGAAGGATCAGTCTGTGAGACAGAAGAAAAACAATTTTTAGGAGGAGCATATGATGTCCAGCAAGCTTCAGATTTCATAGCCCTTTCCCCCTCACACTGTGCTGATGTATAAAACCAACATGGAATCATGTCAGTAAGATACATTTAACTGGTGGGGCTGAAGAGATGGCTCATAATGAAAACACTGGTCGCTGTTGCAGAAGGTCTGCGTTTGATTCCCATCACCTACATGATGGGTCATAACTGACTCTAACTTCTGATCCAGGGGCTCTGATGCCCTTGTTAGACTTTTGTGAGCACTGTATGCAAGGGACACACATATAGAGAAGCAGGCATACATGCACATGCGTGCTTGCGCATCTGCACACACAGACACATACACACACACTTTCTTTTTCTTTCTTTTTTTTTTTTTTTTTTTTTTTTTTTTTTTTTTGAGACAAGGTTTCTCTGTTTAGACCTGGCTGTCCTGGAACTTGCTTTGTAGACCAGACTGACCTTGAACTTAAAGATCCATATGCCTCTGCCTCCCAAGTCTTGGGATTAAAGGCCTGCACCGCCACACCTAGACACGAAAAACTTTTTTTAAAAGGTATGTCTGGCCAGACCCTACAGTGGCCCCGTACAAATATGAGGAGCACCGGTCCTCCTGAGCAGCCTTCAGCAGCATGTGGTCACGTCTGGGGGTGTGTATTCACCTTCATTTTGAACCACGGTAACTCATCACCAGCCCCTGAATCTCGTGGTTTAACAAGGAGCTGTGCCATCCATCAGGCCCTGAGCTTTCACCCCTGAGCTTCTTGCCTCCACCTCCAGGCACTGGAGCTGCAGATTTATGACTCTAACTGCCTCCTCCCTTCCCCTACAACCCCAGCAACTGCCAGCCTGTGTCCTGTCCATTCGGTGTTACACAGATGGAATGTGAAGTCTGCAGTGGCCTGAGCTGACATCTTCAAATAGTCTCCAGTGCCCGAGACCAGTCATGCTGCGGGGAGTGTCAGGCGTGTGTTCCTTCTTATGTCAGGTGTCCCTCGTGTACACAAATCGACTTGTGGGCATCTGACCGGTCTCTGGTTCTCAAGCTCATGTGTGGCATTGCCGTGTTTTGTTTTTAGCATGTACACAAAATCACACAGCTCCAGCACAGTTTCATACATGTGCATAACCCGTTCTCCTTTTTACTGTTTCATACATGTGCATAACGTGTTCTCTTTTTTACTGTTATCTCACGTCCTTCTGAGTGTGGTGGCTCACACACATAAACACCGTGTGGGAGAGACTAAACCTGTAAACACCGTGTGGGAGAGACTGAACCTGTAAACACCTTGTGGGAGAGACTGAAGCAGATAGATCGCTGAGAGTTCAAGGTTAGTCTAGGCTACAAAGTGAGTTCCAGACCAATCCATGATTAAGAGAAGACTCTCATCGCAAAACAAAATGAAACAACTCAAATAGACCAGAGAGAGACTCAGCAGGAAATAGCATTTGCCACCCACCTGACTTACACCCCTGGACTCCACATGGTAGAAACATTCTGGGATGTTGTCTCTGAAATTCATGCATGCATACATACACACATGCACATGTCTGTGCATACACATATGCACACACATACATATATACACACAAACATACATGCATACATGTATATGTGCATGCACACACACATACAAAGCATACAATAAACAACATAAATACAATAAAAATTTAAAAATAAACATCACACAAACAAAATTAAGAAAAAACTTTCTTTGAAGGGAATCTCTCTAGAAACACAAGGAAAATAAAGAGACAGAACTCTTGGGTGGTTTGGAAATGTCATAAGAACACATCAAGAGATCATCAAAGGCCACACAGCCAGCATCTTGCTTTCTAAGGACACAGTTAACGAATCCCCAATCCAAGATGTTTTCTCTGAGCTGGCAGGGCTGGGACTCTGGGACCCTGACAGGTAGTTCTCCTTAAGGCTCCTGTCTTTGTGATAGCATCAAGACAGAGAGAAGCCTCTGAGGAGGCTTCACCACGTGTCTGGAAAGCACAGGGGACTCCAGTTTTCTGAGTGTCAAGCAAGGGAGGTGGTGTCCCCTGAAGCAAGGTGTTCGGCACTGTCTGGCCAGCGCCCTCAGGTGATGGAGGTGGGTCTTTCTCTGGCTATGGTCTGTTTGGTGCACGCATTGGGAAGTGTCTAAACCCAGCTTACCTCAATGTCTGTGTCCTGATCAGGGTCCTCCAGATTTTTAGACTTGTTTTCCAAGGATATAACCTCAGTTAGCAAGCTACAAACAGATGAAGAGATGGACTAAGTCCTGTGGACTGAGTGGGAAAAAAAATCATCCAACATGGGAGAGATTTCCAATCTTTCAAAACTAAAGTGCTGTTCTATGAGGAAAGGCACAGTAAAGAGAAGTGAGGCTCCACTGAAGGAAAGCTCTACTCCTGTTAAAAGGCACAAACAGAGAGGAGGGAGAGAGGGAGGGGGAGGGGCAAGGGGAGGGGGAGAGGAGAGGACTGGTTTTTCCAGCACTGGGACTCGAACCGAGGCACTTGCTTGTGCAGGAGAAGCAATCACTGAGTTGTAGCCACAGCCTGGACAGTGATGTGTCAAAATCCAAAGGCTGAGTATCTGAGCTTTTATCTGAACTCTGTCAAGGACTGTCTACTCAGAAGCAAGTTGGGCATGGTGGTGCACACCTGTAATCCCAGCACTCGGTGGCAGAGGCAGGAGGATCAGGAGTACCATGCTAGCTTGGGCTACATGAGACAGAGTCCCAAGCACACACACAAGAAGAACAGAAAATGATAGATTTTGTAACCGATGGAGGTGTTCTATGCCCTCACTGAGTTGGTTCCATAACTATGTAAAACCCACAGGACCTTACATGAAAGAACATAACTGCCCTGTAATATAGTTATACTTTAATTTAAAAAGGAAATTTATAGTGCATGGCATTTTGGTCCTTTTTAATGCTTTGGAGGATAAAAAGGTCAGACGTAGATAAGGATGAGTATCTTCTTTGAGACAGGTAAAGAGGAAGCAGTTAGGAGTGTAGCTCCTTTGTGCTAGCAAAGAGGTTGGCCAAAGGCTTCAGATGTTTATTTCCAATAAGAGCTTCTGTTTGTTAATCATTGACTGTGATTCACAATAAGAACCTCACAATATGCCAGTGAGGGGGCTATAATCAATAGCTTTTTATACAAGAGGAAAGGCAAGCCCTTAAAAAGTGATTAATTCACCCCCTCCCAAAAAAAAGGGCCATCAGGAATCAAGCTCCGTCTCTGTAATGGGGATGTAGCTCAGTTAGTAGAGTGCTGGATTAGCATTCATCAAGGCCTGGGCTCAGATCCCAGCATAAAACAGGTTGTGGTAGCATACTCCATAACCAGGAGGTAGAAGCAAGAGGGTTAGGAGTTTGAAACATTTAGAAAGTTTGAGGCTAACCTGGGCTATGTAGCCCTATCTCAAAAGAAATAAGTGGAGCTCAAGAGAGATAGCTCAGCAGTTAAAGGCAGAATTTCTGTCCTCGGCATCCACAAGACAGCTCACAGCCGCCTGCAAGCCACGCTCCAAGGGATCTGATGCCTCTGGCCTCCTGGGTGTGTCTGTGCTTACACACACACACACACACACACACACACACACATCGGCACACATGCATACACATGCACACACACACATGTACACGCACACATGCACACACATGTACATGCACACATGCACATATGCACATGCATGTGCACATGCACATGCATGCGCACACGCGTACACACATGCACACACACATGTGCTCACACACACATATACGAACACACATGCACATACACATGCACACACATACACACGCACACATACACATACTTATATGTGCGCACACGTGCACACACATGTACATATACAACACATATGTACATGCATGCACACACACGTACACACACATATGCACATGCACACACACACATACACACACACGCATACACTCATAAGTAACAATGATAAAAATAGAGAGTTATGCACATCCAGTGTGTGAGAAATCTTTCAGAGAAGAGAGAGAGAGACACAGAGTGCTGATACAGATCTGGGGTGTCAACTTCTAACCCTGAGATTACACTCTTGCCCTGGTGGTACATGGCTGGCTTGCTGTGCCAAGCACAGTGTCATGGGCTTTAAAGCTAGAAGACATTCTCCTACTTTCCTGTGAATCCCAGCATCTAGTGCTTACTTCTTCACTGTGCTTTCTGTATTATTTATTTTTTGTATAACGTTGTTGATTCTCTCCAACCAGTCACTGTGGTAGGCTTCAAGTTCTTTCATTTGGAGACCCATCTTTGCACGCCAGTAGTTCAGCTTCAGGATCAAGCTCTCTGGGATCCTGTGAAAGCAGAACCCTAGTCATTGGAGGAAGGAAGTGGGAGTCAGCTCAGATGGCTCTAAACGATCTCTCTGTGCATTTTCTATTACTAAAATGGACCAACTGGCCAGTAAACAGGTCTCTAAAAGTCCAGATAAGGCAAATAATTTTTCAAAATATGTCTTGTGTTACTGAGAATCAAACCTATAGCCTCATACGAAGCAAACACTCTACAACATACCTGTGTGCCCAGCCTGGAGAATTGGCTCAGTTCTTTTCAAGGATTTGTTGTTCTTGCATAGAACCTTGGTTTGATTCCCAACACCCACATAGTGGTCCACAAACATTCATTACTCCACGTTCAGAGGATCTGACACCCTCTTCTAACTTTCCTGGGCACACATACAGTGCACATACATATATGATGCAGGCAAAACATTCACACACATATTTTTTTTAAAAAAGGTTTATATATTTTTCTCAAGGGTTGGGATTGAACCCAGGGCTTTACACATGCTAAGCAAGTACACTACCACTGAGGCATTGGCCCTAAAAATAGATATATTTGAAATCTTCCTCTTTAGAGTGAACATTGACTATTGGGCAATAATAGTGGCAGGGGAGGAGAGGTGTCCAACGTGTGATATGCAAGGGCTTACTGGCAGGCTTTTAATGATGATTAGAATAATTTTCATGTAGAAGTTATCTGAGACTGTTGACATACATATCAATTCTAAACTCTAAATCCAACAACACGCAGAGGACCTGCTGGCCCTGCCAGCATCGGCAGCCAAGGACAGGCTGACTCCACTCTCTTGCTAGGCCGGGTCAGACAGAACCTGTGCATGTGGATGCCGCTTGGTTCAAACTGCGCCTAGAGTTTGTCAGTCTTCAGAGCTTTCTCCCAATGCCTTCCCAAGATTCATTGTCTCTCCCAACACTCCATACTCTCTTCACTGGGTATGTCCAAGCTTACGGGGTGTTCTCCTCCATAGACGGTGACAGCGGAGATGCTTGAGGGCCCTCGCAAACTTGAGTTACTTCTTGCTCATCTGGTTTGCCTGGTGAGTCCTGGCCATGCTCGGACTCCTGTTCCAACCCATCCTGGATGAGATGATGGTGGAAGGAGAGTAGAACAGAAGAGTCATTGAGAGAGATGCCGGCTCCTCCATCCCTACCCGGCAGCCTGTCTGCGCCGGTGGCTTCTCAGACATGGATGAAAGAGGGAGACAAGCCCTCTGTTCAGCTTGTCAGAGTTGGGGCAGGCTTTCCAACATCAGTCTCCCAGGGAAGAGCGGTTTTTAGGGTGAACAGTGGAAATGTACCAACCGTACACTCCAAAACTTGACCCAAATGATGTGGCGATTCTGGTCTCCTCAGAAACTCAGTGTTAGCCAGGCAAGGGTGCCCATCTGTAACAATGGCCATCAGGAGGCTGGGGTGGGAGACTGCCATGATTGTTAGGCTTAGCCAGTGAGTCCTGAGCCAGCCTAGGCCACATAGTGCGTTATAGGCCAGCCTGGGCTACATAAGACCACAGCAAAACAAGAACAAATGAAACAAAACACACAGTGGGGGCCTTGAGCTTATAAAACAGGTAGAAGTGTTTCCTATTAGGACAGTCTGTTGAGCCATGACAACTAAGTGCACGGCATAGATCTTGTTCCAGTGTTAGTTTTAAGTATAGATAGTTAAATAGATAGATAAATAGATAGATAGATAGATAGATAGATAGATAGATAGATAGATAGATAGATAGATACACACACACAAATATATAGGTATACACAGCTAGAGAAATGGCTCAGAGATTAAAAGCATTGACTGCTCTTCTAGATGTCATAAGTTCAATTCCCAGCAACCACATGGTGGCTCACAACCATCTGCAATGGGATCTGATGCCCTCTTCTGGTGTGTCTGAAGACAGTGTCATTATATTCATATATATACAATAAATAATTCTAAAAAAGAAAAAAATACAGCTCTAGGACCCAGGTTCAGTTCCCAGCTTGGTCACCCATGACTCCAGTCCCAAGGAAGCTCAGCTCTAGGACCCAGGTTCAGTTCCCAGCTTGGTCATCCGTGACTCTAATCCCAGGGAAGCTCAGCTCTAGGACCCAGGTTCAGTTCCCAGCTTGGTCATCCGTGACTCTAGTCCCAGGGAAGCTGATGCCCTCCTCTGGCCTCTGAAAGCACCAGGGATACATACGGTGCACAGACATACATGTAGGAAAAATGCGTATACACATAAAATACACAAATCTATAAAAAATGACATAGCCCTAAAAATCATTTGAGGCGTAACTGAAGAAACCAGAATGTAGAGGGAAAGAGAATATTAAGCTTTTTTATGTGTTTAAACTGCTAATTTCTCTAGATGCGATGACAGTGTTTTAGATATGTAGAAGAAAATCTTTATTTTTAGAGATGCTTTCTGAAGGCAACAGAAACAAACTGGTATGCTGTTTGACCTACTTTCAAATGGCTTAGTGAAGTGCATTTATTTATGCACACAAAGATAAAGTAAATGCCATGAATTCTGCTAACTGGCATGAATGTTGTTTTAAAAATGCCACTGCAAGAACATAACCGATTGTTGTTCTGGGCTTTTATGTTCTCTTTTATGTTATTTATTTCATGGCAAGGGGTTTGAGAGAAATAGCATAGTCTGTTGTATTTAGTCTGTGAAATTCCTTCCCCTTCCCTGTTCCCCCACCTCTCTCTCTTTTCTTCCTTGCTTTGTTTTAGAAAAATAGTCAATTCTTTATCATTTCAATCCTATACATGCAAAATGGCCAAAATTAATAATAACCTACCTTAGAACACCTCTCTCTCTCTCTCTCTCTCTCTCTCTCTCTCTCTCTTTCTCTCTCTCTTCTTCCCTCCCTCCTTCTCTTTCCTCTCCCTCTCTTTCCCTCTCTCTCTTTCTGAAACTCTACTGTAAAATGTCTTCTTCTGACCTTTGAAGAAGTTTTAAGCAAAACTCTCCTGTGCTTCAGTCAAACAAATATAAATGGGAAAGAGAAAAGTTTGGGGTGGGTAGGACCCAGGTTCAGTTCCCAGCTTGGTCATCCGTGACTCTAGTCCCAGGGAAGCTCAGCTCTAGGACCCAGGTTCAGTTCCCAGCTTGGTCATCTGTGACTCTAGTCCCAGGGAAGCTGATGTCCTCCTCTGGCCTCTGAAAGCACCAGGGATACATACGGTGCACAAACATACATGTAGGAAAAACGCGTATACACATAAAATACACAAATCTATAAAAAATGACATAGCCCTAAAAATCATTTGAGGCGTAACTGAAGAAACCAGAATGTAGAGGGAAAGAGAATATGTTACTTCTTCACCAAGAGACCTGCATAAACCCTAGCCAAGGCCACAGGCTCTACCTCAGCATTCCTCAGAAACAGAGTCTGCACCCTCAGATCGATCTGAGGCTTGCGAATGCTCTCAGCCTTCGTACTGGTAGCTCATCAAAGCTCATGCAACACAGTGGATTAACTGGGGGCACCTCACAGATATGACCATGTCCCGACACTATATATCTCTTTATTTCAACAAGAGTCTTTAAGGTAGACTTTGTCATTGAGTTAAAAGAGCTTGAAATCGGATCAAGTATAGATTATCTGGACAGCTTCTCAGTCCAAGGGGAATGGTCTTTGTGTGAGACAGAGAAGGTAGCTGTAGGATAGGTACAGGGATGTGGAGACAGAAACCGCAGCAAGGCAGCTGCGCAGGAACAGGCCCCAGGAGGAGGAAGGGGAAGGATTCTCACAGAGATGGAATCAAAGCAGAATGAATTAATTTTGTTGGAAGACTTTCTGCAATCAGAGGATCATTTTACACATAACCTCTGCTCTAAGGTGACCTATGCCAATTGTAATTGATTCTCACAAACAAAACCAGCACATAACACATTGGGTGGCGGGGGGGGGGTGCATAGGAAAGGTAGGATGACCCCTACATGTGATAGGAAGCCATGCCATCCCCGGCCTCTCTGTTTCAGTGTCACACCTATAAAGAGAAAATCCTTGGGCATTCTTTTCCTGCTGTGAGACACAAGGCAAGGTCAATTCTTTACGTGACATTGATGTCTCTTTTACTCTTCCTTCTTTTTTTGTCTGTCTGTGGGTTTGGTTCGATTGTACCCAAGGCCGACCTTGAACTTCTCACTCTCCCATCTCCACCCGCTAAGGGCTAGGATTACAAGCATATACCATCAGGCCCACCTTAGCTTACCAATTTTTCAGTGTCTATCTTGTAAAGGAGACCGGTCTGTAGGTTTTCAGAACGTTTGTCCTTTTCATCCGGTCTGTCTGAGATGTGGTCCATTTCAGCAATTTCCCTTAGCAAATGCAAACAACACAAACAAAGCAACAGAGGTAATCGCTGTACAGTAGGACTGGGCCTCTGCCCTACACGGTTCTAATGGAGACCTATGGAACCTACCTCAGCTCCAGGTACATCTGCTACGCTCATACTGACTTTGTCCTGTGAGAACAATGCCAGATACAGTACATTTTTGCCGAAGAGAAATAGAAAGGTTGCATAAATGTTTGTTGGCTGAATCCATACATTATTTAACAGTGAGGTCCCAGATTCCAAAGTGCTGCTCTTTGTGTTTTTATGTACAAAAGTGTGGGAAAGATAAACAGCAAGCAAACAGGTAAGGGTAGATGGGCAGAGGAGGATCAGGTCTGTGATGAGACTACAGGACAGTGTTGTTAACATGACAGACTCCAAAAGCCCCTGGGAGGTGGGCCTCTGAGTGTGTTCTGGAGGACTGTCTTGACTGAGTTCATTGGGCTGGAAGACCCGCCCACTGTTGGACTGTATAACAGAAAAGATGCTAGACAGAAGCACAGATTCACTGCTCTATGCTTCTTGTGTATGGGTGCAATGTGACCAGCTGCATCACTCATCCACTGCCTTGATTTACCCACCAAGATGGACTTTGCCTTGAACTGTGAGCAAGGTAAACCTTCTCTGTCGTGGTTGGCTTTTGCTGTTGTTTTGTTTTTAGTTGCAGCAACAGGAAAAGAAACTAAGACATACTGGTTACCTTTCTCGTTGTTGGGATCAATGCCTGAGAAGGGACAGTGAGGGGGTCAGTCCCCGTGGTGGAGAAGGCATTGGAGAGAGCTTAAGGCTGCCTTTCACACCCAGCCAGCAAGTAGAGAGAGACTGTTAGGGAGCCGAGCTCCAACCGCTAAGACTCACGCCCAGTGACAGGCTTCCTCAGGTAGGTCTCACGAAGGTTCCCTAGCCTCCAGAACAGCACCATCAGCTGAGGCTAAGAGTTCAAGCCCCATTTAAACCACATCTGTAAATATTTAGTTCACCCACAACATTCTTTATTCTTCCACAGAGTGTATGACAAGCATGCAGGTTTCCATGGATCTATATAAATATGAGTGTATTTGTAGACATTATTCTGAATTTTGAATTTCCTTTGTAATAACCTATTTGGAGTTCATTTCAGATTAGTACATGAGGGTTTCTCCATATCTACGACTCTATGTTGGGGTAGTATAATTTTTTATTTCTGTGTGTGTGTGTGTGTGTGTCCATGTTGTGTGCAGGTGGGTGCAGAGGTCAGAGATCAACATAGAGGTTTCCTTCTATTGCTCTTCATTTTATTTTTTGAGTCAAGCTCTTTCACGGAACCTGGACCTCACTGTTTTGACTGTGCTAGCCAGCTAGTTAGGCAAGCCCCTAGTTTTCCCCAGTCTCTGCCTCCCAACACCTGGGGTTACAGTAAGGGCTGCCACACTCTTTTATGTGGATCCCCATGCTTGCATGAGTAGCATTTTACCAAGTGAACAGTCCTCATAGCACCCCCAGGAAAACAATAATACAAAGCAGCGCTGTAATGGGCATCCCTCCTGCCTGTGTGCTGCGTGTGGGAGCCAGGGCCAGGGCCAGCACAGTGACAGGCAGTTCCTGAACCCTGCCTTGCTAGACTTTCCCAGGTTGCACTTTGCTTATTTATTGCCACTGCTTTGGCTTTTGTAGACAAGACAGCATGTAGTCCCTTTGAACTATGTGGCTGAGACTGGCCCTTGAACTCCTGGTCCTGCTGCCTCCACTTCCAAATGCTGGGATAACAGGCATGCACCAATATGCCTGGCTTCTAACCTGTGCTTCAATGATGTGGAATTGATTTATATTCCTGGCAGAAATGGTGACTGAACCACAACCTTTTCCAGAATCGGGTATTTTTTTTTTTTTTTTTTTTTTTTTTGGTTTTTCGAGACAGGGTTTCTCTGTATAGCCCTGGCTGTCCTGGAGCTCACTCTGTAGACCAGGCTGGCCTCGAACTCAGAAATCCACCTGCCTCTGCCTCCCAAGTGCTGGGATTAAAGGCGTGCGCCACCACGCCCGGCTAAGAATCGGGTATTTTTAACATTCCTCTTCTCTGCTGATCTGATGTTTAAGCTGGAATGATGGTTTAGTGTTAATTTTTCCAGGAGAGTGAAGCAGAGAATCTTTGCCTGTGTGTTCACAGCTTAGTCCTGTTCTCTCCTGTGTGACAACTGTGTTAGAGCCCCTGCCCATCCCATCTCCTACTGGGCTGCCGTTATTTTACTAAGCTGCATTTATGTGACACACACACACATTTTAAAATGAATCACAGCAACCTTGCAACGTATGTCTGTGGTAGGTCATGTCTGTGGACCCTGAGCCCAGAAGTGGGCTGGGGACTTGTCACACCTACCTTACTCTGGTGGTTTGAATGAGATGTCCCTGTAGTCTCAGCCATTTGACTACTTGGTCCCTAACTGTGGTGCTGTTTGGAAGGCTTAGGGGTGTGGCCTTGTTGGAGGAAGTTTGTAACTGGAGGTGGAATTTGAAAGTTCAAAACTCCTGGGGTTTCCAGTTTGCTATCTCCACTTCGTGTTTGTGAGAGCCCTCAGCTGCTACTCTGGCTGCTATGTCTGCCATCTGCTGCCTCTGCTCCGTCATCACAGACTCACCCTCAGAGAGGTCAAGAAAGTTCTCTAAACTGCCACAGTCCTAGTGCTTTATCCCAGCAAGAGTAATGAATGTTCACACATAGGAAAAGGTCCTGGCATCTACAGGCTTATGTAAGCTATCTTTAATCTCAGCACTTGGGAGGCAAAGGCAAGCAGATCTCTGTGAATCCAAGGCCAGCCTGGCCTACTTAGTGAGTTTCAGACCAGCCAGGGCTATACAGTGAGACACTGTCTCAAAGATAATCAATAGCAACAGGAGTTACCCATTGGATCCGTGGTTGCTGATAATCACACGATTGTGTAACTAATGAAATGTAACTGTGCACTCTAATGGCTATGTCTTCAGCAGCTGTAGATAAGGGAGCCATGAAGGAATCTACAAAAAGCAGCCAGTTTCCTAAGTGGACAATGGAGTCTTGCCAGCCCTGCTGCTGGTGCCTCATTCACACCACAAGCCTCACAAGTGGCCCATAAGTCTACTCTGGTAGCCACTTATGAGTTAAAATTAGATGAACTAGAGAAGAGAATGTCTGCCCTGACCCTGAACCGACGACTCCCATCCGTCCCCTGCTATAGCAGGTCCCAGTGGCTCCGGTGAGCTCAGCCCTACTTACTTCAAGCCTTCCATCATGCTGAGAAGAACAGCGATCTTCTCAGTCAGCTGAAGGTCCTCCCCATCTGTCCTCAGCTGCAGAGACATCATGTCTTTACTGAGGGCTGCCGGTGTGAGAGCCGCCACTTCAGTGCTGCAAGGACAGAGACAGGCATCTGTCAGCACAATCAACAGTCCCCTAACATGTGGCTAATTCTTCCACAGAGAATGCAGCCTGTTCCCAGTGCTGCCAAGATGGCTGTCCATTCTATGAGATCCCAAAGCAAGCTCTTGAGAGTCTCTGTTTAAGTGTATGTGGAAAGGGTTTGTGTGTGATCATCCCCAAGGATGCAGCTCGTGTCTCAGTTGCTAAATCACCCTTAAAAAGGGACATCATAGAGAAATGTCCAACAGCTATGCTGGATTAGAACTCTCCATGTTTGTAAGTTATTTCTGGTTATGTAACATGCATGTTGCAAAAACTAGAAAGCAGAATATAAAGTCACTCGTATTCGGGGCTAAATAACCAGAGATGGTCTCCAGAGGCTTCCAGATGTAAGCATTTACCACTGAGACAGTTTGTCCTACTGTTTTCTGTCTTTAGACCTTCTGTGTGTTTCCCGTTGCTGACAACTGTGTCATTTCTAACTCCTCACTAGTAGGATACATTAAGGGTGCAATGATATAATACATTCTCATTAGGATGACCCCTGCACCCCTAGCTACTCAGGCTACTTTCCTAGAACTGCAGTTATTAAATCAAAGTGGGTATCATAGAGATTCCTTAGGATTTAGAGAAGTATTTCTAAATTGAACTTCAAAACAATAACAATAAACTGCACATAGTGAGTTCTAGGACAGCCAGTGCTAATCAGAGAAAACTTCAGAAAACAAAAAAGAAGTTTGTATGAAAGACCGTGAACTAAAACGGAATCCTTTGCAAGAGCATCAAGTGCTCTTAACCAAGCTTAGCCACTTCTCCAGTCCCCACTCCCAAAGTGAAAGTCTAAAGGCTCAATCAACACATACCAGCAGCAGCTGTGTGTGAGCCCTGCCCTTCCTTCTGGCCAGGTGAGCTCACTAGAAAGCAGAGAATCCTGGAAGCAATGAGGATTAAAATAAAGGGGAAGGAATGCAAAGAAGGTCCCAGGGGCTCACATCTAAAATCCCAATACGTCTGAGGCTGTGGCAGGGGGATTACCTTCAGTTTGAGGATAGCTCAGGCCAGCCAAGGCTACAGCATGAGGTCTTAGCTCCAAACTAACACACAGGCAGAGAAGGGTGAGACAGAAACACGTGTGAGAAAAGCTTTAAGAAGGTGACGGGGAGAGGGCTCTCTTGGTACAGAGACAGGCAGATCTCTAGGTCTTGCTAACTAGCCAGCCTAGCCTACTGAAACCAGCGCTCCAGATCATCGAGAAACTGTCTCAAAAAAAAAAAAAAAAAAAAAAAAAAAAATGGAGGTGTTTGAGAGGGCTATGTAGGTAAGTGCACTCACTGTCCGGCCTTATGACTTGGGTTTGATCCTCAGAACCTGCATGGTGGAGAGAACGGATTCCCACAGATTGACCTTTGACCGTGCCATGGCACCAGAGAAATTTTTCACACAGAAATATGGATGGATTTTAAAGAATTAAAGTGGGTAGCAAACAATACACTTCCGCACCAAGCGCTTCGCACCAAGCGCTTTAGATTTCGTTAGTAAGGCTGCTCGTTACATTGTTTCACTCAGTCCTCACCACTACCCTGTGGGCTGTTAACAAGCCAGATCTTAACCATTCCTACTTTTAGATCAGGAAACCGAGAGCAGTGATGACCCATGATTTGTCCAAAGTCTCATTGCTAAGCTATGGTAGAGGTGAGATTTAAACTGCCAATCTGATTTACAGTTGCCTATGAATGTAAAACTTTCTGCTTCCATCGGTTTGACGACAGCCCACTGACCTCCGAGGCAGCCCCGCCTTCTGAAGGTAACTTCTGAGTCTCTATACAGCCCAAAGAAACGCACACTACTCTAAGCCTGGTGTGCGCCGCCAGCACATGCACAGAACCTCCCATCCTCCCCAACCTCACCTTATCGATAGCACTCAGGGAATTTCGAAACTTTGGGGCTTATTTAACAGCAATCCCTCTTCTCCCTATACTACCCTACTTTTTTGTTTTTACTGGTTGACCTTTCAAGGCTGTTTGGAATTAATCAGTGAGAACCCTTGTTCCTTTCTCCACATGCCACAAAAACATTTAGAATTATCACTTTAAAAAAAAAATGTGTCTTAGTCGAAAGGAACTGATCAACTTTAGAAGACAGTCGACTCAACAGGCAAAGTCATTCTCTAGTCCATCTCCCAGCACAAATTTCCCTCTTCAGAGCCAGCTCCCTCGATGGATAAATTGGGAGGAGCATGAATTGAATAATCAGGGATTTGGTGAGGAGACAGCACACAGAGTGTTCCATATTCTTGTCCTTCTCGATCTTGTTATCATTTTTACCTCTGAGTTTTCTGGGACGTTTGGCTGGTGGCAGAGCCTGTGTTCCCCAGCTCCCGGGGCAGAGAGGCCAGGAAAACTTGCAGTTGGCCTGCTCTCTCAGACATTCTACTTGGAACCCAGCATGCGAAGCTCCTAACTCCCTCTCCTGAGAGGGAAGGACAGGTGTCCCTGCCTGTCTGTAACCTGCATCACCAGCTTGCCTCTTAGCCTTCTGGTTTCTCCTCTAGGGCTAGAGCCATCTCCCACCCTGCCATCTCTTCATCCATCAGCTGGCCTCAGACACACAGTGACCTGGGCTGCTCTGACCTTAGTGCCCTCCACCACACAGGCTCTTTCAGTTTGTCTCATCTCCCACTCCCCTTAGACCATGGAGCCTCCAACTTCCTCACAGATGCACAAAGGCCTCCCACATGGATGACTACCCAGCTGCTCCTCTCGGCTCAGCAGAACAGCTGGCAGTGGTTGCGAGCCTATGGTTCTGACCCTCAACGACCACACTCCCTCTTGAAGTCTACATTTCTCTCTGTCATTTCCAGCCATCATCTCTGGAGAGCCAGAATCCACGGCAGGGCCCGACAGGCTGACCCCCAACGCCTCTCAACTCCGGAGTCCTTTCTCCTCCACCAGCCAGATGAAAGTGGAACAGCTTACAAGCCTTACCTTTAGTTGGCGTCCATGTTTGAAGCCTAGTTTTGCCACAAGCCTGCTGTTTGGTTTGGGGCCAGAGTTAATTACTTTCTCCGGAAGCAGAGTTTGGTAACGGAAACACTGGGAGGAATCAGGTGGTGACTGGGACGGAGCTGAGAGCTAGGCAGTTGCAGGAGCTTCAGGTAGAGAGCAGGTACCTCGAGGACAGCAGTGCTTGCTTCGATGGCTTCCCCAGCTAGAAGAGTGGCCAGCTCTCTGTAGGTGCTCAGAATCTTATCAAGAGTACTAGAGGAATGTACAGATTTTTTTTTTTTTTTTTTTTTT
>NW_022196903.1:140822997-140872185 GCF_008632895.1 Mastomys coucha | reverse complement strand
TCAGAAATCCCCCTGCCTCTGCCTCCCAAGTGCTGGGATTAAAGGTGTGAGCCACCACCGCCCGGCTTGAATGTACAGATTTTTAACAGGACCTCTGAGGCTTTGTGCTCATCACCACCTTGAAGCTCCAGTCAGACGTCTCTTTCCTGTGGCCTTTACCTTACCCTACCTGGTGCAGAGATCAGATTGTGTCTCCTGCCGGGACAATCTCCAGCCTTCGGTTTCCCACCTCATATCATAACTGTGCCCTTGTCTTTAGTGGTCCTGGGACTCTATTTTTCTTTAGGGGGAAAAACACACAAAATTCTTCTAATTTAATCAATACCATACTAGCAAATACTTTTTGAATGTTCACTAGTATGCCAGATATTCTTGTATATATATATTTTATATATGTAAGCTATTTTTCTAAATAGTTCTTCAATAGAGGAAGGATCTGCGACTCATATCCAGACTTAGATAATGTGGCCTCAGGCCCTTTAAGTACACTCTATTGTGGTTGCTCTTGATACTGGGTTCTCACGATGACGGTGGTGGTAGTGGTAGTGGTGGTGGTGGTGGTGATGGTGGAGGAGGAGGAAGATCTACATACTCAGCCATACAAAATAAATAAATGTAGTTTAAAACTTTAGGGGAAATGGCGTGGGAGGTGCTGGGAAGATGGATCACTAATTGAGAGTGCACATTGCTCTTCCAAAGGACCCAGGCTTGGTTTCCAGCGTCCGTGTGGGACACACCTGTAACTCCATCTCAAGGAGTTCTGGTGGTCCCTCATGGCCTCCAAGAGCATTGTCACATGTGTCACACACACACACACACAGGCACACACTTGCAAGCACACATACACACACACAAATAAAATAAAATCTTTTACAACCAACACACGTGGCACTCAAATTTTAATGATGAAGTGAGTATTATAATCTTGTTGAAAGTATAAATTAGATAACTGTTTTACTAAAGGCTTGGCACAGGCATTGTGCCTTTTTAGCCAGTCAACGCCCCTGTCAGAAGGCCAGGGATCTTCATGCTGACCTTGACAACGGCTGCAATCAAAAAATAAACTAAAGAGAATGTTAACTAAGGAGAGGCAATCTTTTCTGGTTTCCTGTGACAGGCTGTGTCTCCCTGGGGAGGGAGGCAAAGGGAGCCCAGAAGGCACAGCAGACCCTCCAGGCTTCTGCAGAAGGGAGGATGCGCAGCCAACCCTCACCCAGTCAGCCAGTTTGCCTCAGTGAAGCTGCAGGCAGTTTTAAAATTCGGGGGGTGGGGTGGGAGTACTGGGTGGAAAAACTGCTGGAGTCAGCATTTCTGTTCTTAGGGGCGGGGGTATCAGGTAGAGAGACAATCTTTCTGTTCGTTGATGTTGGAAGATTTGTGACCTTTTTAGGGAATATGTATGAATGAGTTCCATTCACTAGCTGGGCTGTATTTCAACGTATAGATTTTCAGAGATTGCGCACAGCCACTGAAGCAGGAAAGCAGCTTTTATCTGGGCTGGAACTCCAGACAAGCCTAGGGACAGGCAACCATGCTACAGAACCGCCCGGAAGAATGCAGTGGGATAATTGTCCCTTCCAGTCAATTTCTAGAAGCCACGCTCCAAGGCCAGGGATGGCATCTCACATGCTGGACATTCAGCTCCAGAGTCTCACCTGCTCCAGAGTGAGTGAGTCTCACCTGCTCCAGAGTGAGTCTCACCTGCTCCAGAGTGAGTCTCACCTGCTCCAGAGTCTCACCTGCTCCAGAGTGAGACTCACCTGCTCCAGAGTCTCACCTGCTCCAGAGTCTCACCTGCTCCAGAGTGAGTCTCACCTGCTCCAGAGTCTCACCTGCTCCAGAGTCTCACCTGCTCCAGAGTCTCACCTGCTCCAGAGTGAGACTCACCTGCTCCAGAGTCTCACCTGCTCCAGAGTCTCACCTGCTCCAGAGTCTCACCTGCTCCAGAGTGCGGCCCAGACTGAGCTGCTTCTCCTGAGACACTGAGTCTTCTAGGTTCCTCCGTGGACATTGACGTATTGGCTTGAAATGCCCAGGAGAATTGGTTGTAACATTAATGCTGTGCGGCTGCTGATGTCAAACTCCAGGACTCAGCCTATAAGGGCCTAGGAAGAAAGTTTCAATTCTCAAACTAATCAATTCTCTTCTACAATGTGAACTAAGGAATAAGCTTTTTCACCCAGGGCCCTCCCCACTTCACTGCAGTCCTCCTGTTATAAACTGAAGGGTTCCTTCTAAACCACAAGCCTCACACATGGTCAGACCTCTTCGCTGGGACTGCATTTACTGCACCGTTCCTCTCGGCTCACAAACACGCTCTGTGGAGAGGGCGAGACCCGAACAGTAGGGAAGGAGAGGTCCCCATTAGGAAAACACCAGCTCCAGAAGACAAGCCCAGGAAAATTCCAGAGGAGAACACTAAGAATGGAAGGATTTGGCAGAGCTGTGGCTGGGCACAAGGACAGGGGTGGCTCCTTATTCCCCATCAATCCCCACTGTTCAGATTCTGTATGTGCCAACTGTATCAGAAACAAACACCAAACCACGGGCTGTACACATTCCCGGCTGCTGGGAGCCGGTGGCTCGCTCTCTGCTCTCTTCCTTCAGCTTTCTCCGCTATGAACAGTCTAGTCAGTACGTGCTTACGTGCTTTCATTGTTGTTTTCTGCAGCCTTGTGTCTGGAGTCACGATGACAGGCTGCCAGCTAAGGTGAAATGGCAGAGATAAACCTCACTCAGCGTTGTTGGCAGCCAGTTCAAGGCCAACAAAACAAAGTATTGAGTGGGGTATGGTGTTGCAGGCCTATGATTCCAGTGTTTGGGAGGCAGAAATGGGGAGATCTGAAATCCAAGGTCATTCTGGGCTACAAAATGAGTTCAAGGCCAACCCTGGATACATATATACTAAATATGTCTTTAAACAGGAGTACATGTAAACCCAGTTTTTCAGATTGGTCGGTGGATGTCAGTGTGAGCAGAGGCTCACAGGGGCCCTGACCCTGCAGCTCCCTGGGAACCAGCATTTCATTCAGCCTACAGTCTGAGTGTCTGAAGGATGACCTGAAATGGCAAAGCATCCATTCGGCACAGTAACAAACTGAAAGGCAGATGTATTTGTACCTCTGATACCCACAGGAGAAAAGATGACTGAGGGCTGGCTTGGCAGTTTGGACTCTACTAAGAATCAAGAACCCCTTCAGATAGAGCAAGGTCTCAGGAGAATTCTGAAACTTCTCTTTCGCTTCCCCTAGGAGATGTTGTTTCTGGGGGCTGGGGGTGGGATGGGGTAATGCTGTTTAAAGACACACTTTTATGGTGTTGAACAGACAGAGCCAGGAGAGCAGCTCACCTGCAGACTGAGCAGACGTCTTACCGTGGTCCTGTTTCCTCATTCTTAGGTGATTCATGTGTTTACTTGAAATTTAGCTTCTCTATAACCATACATTTCTCACAGACGTTTTTATTGCCCTTATGTGGAGGGTGACAGGCTCATGCAACATTGTGCCTATGGAGGACAGATTTGGGGTGTGGGGGTGCTCTCCACGTGGGTCCTGGGAAATCAAGCTCAGGTCGTCAGCCTTGGCGGCAGGTGTCTTTATCCACTGAGCCATCTCCCCAGCCTGGTGGACATTATCTCTAACAGCACCTGGCTAATTAGGGGATTCTCTGCTTGGGACTTGGCTGCGGTCTGGCAGAGCTTACTCTGTGAGAACTTTGGCTCTTGATAATTTACCACCTTTGAAGAATAGATTCTCAAGAGTACTTGGGATGGCAGATGAATGCTCATTTACGCACAACGTCATGCTCAGCAGCAAAGTAATGCCTTGACCAGTTTATAAAGTCTCTGTGGAAAAAGTTCCCGTATGGAATGGCTGTTAGGCATCAAACGTCCAGGTCACGTGCTGTCCCTCAGCCAGTCCAGGGTGAACAGGCATGCAGGGAGGAGTACTGAAGAACACTGCAAGGACAGCAGGCTGGAATCAGAGGCAGGACACCAGGTATGACCCTTGGCACAGGACACACAGGCCGCTTCCAGGGCAATGACCTCCGTGGACCTGTAAAGCCTGGCTTAACACCACGTTCCTGCTCGAGGCTTCTGGAGATAACCAGCGAATCCAATAAGAGCTGCTCGAGAGGCTATTCTGGTTGGAGTCAGGATTGTGTTCAAGTTGAGGGGGGTGCAGGGCAGGGCCCCGAGCCTTCAGATCTCTGCAGCGGTGGTGTAGCTACAGAGTGTGGGGTTTCGTTTCTAAGGGGGTCTCACTGAATGTGCCAGACTGACCTTTAACTTGAGATTTCCTTTCCTTGCCCTCCTAAGGCATACACCGTTATGCCCAGCTTTGGCTATAGACTATAGACACAGGTAGCCAGGTACTAAAGCCCAAGAGTCTGGTTTATCATGGAGAGCTTCCTTCTCTTGGTTCTCCCGGGGGTGTGGGGGACACTTCTCCAGGCCAGAGAAGTCAAGCAACAATAAGCAAAGCCATGAGTGTCAGGTATTTGTGTTGCCAAAGCACTACTCAATTGATTTATATTATTTCATTATTTATTTATTGGACACACGTTCTTATGTAGCCCAGGTTGACTTTGAACCCCTGATCCCTTTGCTTCTTTTTCCCCAGTGCTGGAATACAGGAGTGCTCCACATACACAGCTCCTGTGTTTTATGTATTAATTTTAAAGACAGAATCTCACTGTGAGTGGCCTGACACATAGCAATCCTCCTGCCTTGCCTCCTCAGACACAAACTGTAAATCCATCCAAGGCACAAATGCTTTTAAGATAAGTTTTCTCTGTGTGGGAAGTTTCCAGAAGGAAGGAGTGTATGTGTGTGTGTGTGTGTGTGTGTGTGTGTGTGAGAGAGAGAGAGAGAGAGAGAGAGAGAGAAAGAGAGAGAGAGACAGAGACAGAGAGAGAGAGAGAGAGAGAGAGAGACAGAGACAGAGACAGAGAAACAGAGACAGAGACAGAGACAGAGAGACTGCTATGATCTTGATCATCGCACGACTTCAGAAGGACAACACCAGGCCAAACAGTTCCACGTGAGGTTTATTGAGAGTGAGAGGGGCAAGGTGGTGGTGGAAAGAGAAAGGGAGAGAGAGAGATCAGGGGTCCTTTCTTTATATATGGATGGTGAAGTAGTCACAGGTAAAGGTGGGAGGTGAGCCAAGTGGATTCTGGGAATATGGTGGCTGTTACCTTGGCAACAAGTGTGTGGGTGGAGCCCATATGATGTCACGGGTTTCGGAGGTCTTAATACCAACAGAGACAGAGACAGAGAGGCAGATAGACAGAAAGGGTTGTGGGGGGAGGCAGGAAAGGCCTTCTCAGTTTTGTGTTACTGTGTTGACCAGAACCCTCCTCCAGTACTCGCTGCTGGAGCACAGCGGATTCTATAACTTACTGCTGGGAAGTTCTCTGTAAGCGAGAGCTGGCTGGCCTGTCACTTGCTTTGCTTTCCAGAAGCCCAGTGCACAGAAAGCCTGCTTGTGCAAAGGCTTATGCAGAGACCCAGGCAAAGCATCTGCTTTGATTGATGTTACAAGAAATATCTCTACGACCATAAAGCTTCAGCCGGCAGTGGCCTCTGCCTCTGATGGTGGTGCGTGCAAGGATGCCCATTGTGATAACAGCCTCAGGGCAACACGGTGCTTGAGGAGAGAACAACTTCAGATGAACTGACACAGCTGGCTGACCTGTACAGATTTGGCAAGGTAGCTGGGACCTGAAATAACCTTAGGACCTCAAGGTGAAGGGTCAAAGAACTAAAATACCTTTCTCTATGCAACTTTACCATGAGGCTGGTACAACAGATTCTTCTGTTCAAAGTCCACCTGTCAACCTGGACCTGTAGCTCAGTCAGGATTTATGCTCGCCTAGCAAACACGAAGCCTTGGGTACCAAGCCATCACCTCATGAGCTGGGCATGGCAGTGCACACCTACAATCCAAGCACTTGGGAGGTGGAGGAAAGAAGATAGGAGATCAGAAGCTTATGGTCCTCTTTGTCTACGTAGCCAGTTCAAGGCCAGCCCGGGCTACATAAAAACAAACAGATCAATGAATAAATAGTTCATTTGTTTGCCAATCCATATTGAATCACACAGAGGCTGAGGGGAAGATCAAACATACCATTTCCAGAGGCCCAAGGTCTAACAACTGGCAAACATGCCTTTTAAAGAGCATATCGGGAGCTCAAGTACTCTTGTTATCCTGACACAAAGAGAAAACATCAAGTTCCACTCTTGATTTTCCTCTGATTTTACTTTCCTGCAGCAAGAAGAAAGCAGGGTGGGGAACGGTAATGGATTTAACATGGCTGTAGTTCACAAGCAGCACTGGCTAAACTCTAAAGTCTCCCTGCTTGGAAGGGGTAAGGGGGAGGGCACCTTACAGTTACTGTAAGCCTGCCGGTGCTTGTTGTTCTGAGCCCCTGCTGTTAAGTTGATAATCCTGACACAATGCATTTGAGCGCCCTGCAAATCACATATTGGGGTTGGAGAGGCTCACTATCCCTACAGGGCTCATGAGTGGGGACGCTCTAGCAGCTCAGGTGGGTGCTACAAGCAGCAGAGCGTGGGTGCGCCCTGTGTGCCCTGAGTCAGTGTGTTGCTCCATACTTGGTGATGACAGTTGGGTCAGGCACGGCTGATGTTGGCTTTCTTGTGGGGTCTGGCCCTGGTTTTGGTAGTAGAAGTGCTTCTCAGAGAGAGGGTGGGTGAGAACCATGCCATCCACCGTGGTGCTCACACGAGGCCCTGATAACGCTGGTGGTCAGAAGAGGTCGAGGTGGCAGGAACCTCTAAGAGCTGGGGCAATAAGACCTGTGCTGTAGCTGTTCTTCTCTGTGGTTACTGCAGGGCACCTGCCTAGAAACAGGGCCTCAGGCGACTTCTACACCACGCCTGGGACTTATCTCACCCCTGCTCTTAGCTAAATGTCCACAGAGAGAGGGAGATAGAATGAGAGCAGGACATTGCCTTAGTTACGGCTTCTCAGGGCTAAGGCAGCAGCCTTAGCTCCTTCAGGTGAAGTCACACAGTGTCCAGGTGTCTCAGTGTCCAGGTGTCTCGGTGTCCAGGTGTCTCAGTGTCCAGGTGTTACAGTGTCCAGGTGTCTCAGTGTCCAGGTGTCACAGTGTCCAGGTGTCACAGTGTCCAGGTGTCTCAGTGTCCAGGTGTCTCAGTGTCCAGGAGTCACAGTGTCCAGGTGTCTCAGTGTCCAGGTGTCACAGTGTCCAGGTGTCACAGTGTCCAGGTGTCTCAGTGTCCAGGTGTCACAGTGTCCAGGTGTCACAGTGTCCAGGTGTCACAGTGTCCAGGTATCAGTGTTCAAATGAGGTGATACAGTGGTGACAGCTGGCTGTATTTATCAGTGGATTGATTGGCTTTTCTGAGACAATGTCTTGCTGTGTAGCCCTGGCTGGCTTGGAGCTCACTGTGTAGACCGGGTTACAGTTGATCATGGTGAGGAATTCAAGGCAGGAACTTCAATCGCAGCACGCCCACAGTCAAGAGCCTCAGGAGATGAATTCTTGTGTGTTTGCTTGCACTTACTTGGATTTCTCCACTAATACAGCTCATGACTCCCTGCCTAGGGAATGGTGCTACCCACAACCAAGATGGGCCCTCCTCAATTAACAGAAAATCCCTCAGAGGCACACCATAGGCCAGCTCATTAAGATAATTTCTCAGTGGGCCTTTCTTCCCAGGCAATGGTAGGCGATGTCAAGATGACAATTAAAGATGACCATGGGGTGTGTATGTCTGTGTGTGTGTGTGTGTATTCTGGTGAGGGGGACAGAACCTTACCTGATGGTCACACTGAGGAACTCTCTGGCATCAGAAGGTTCCTGCCCTCACTTCCTATGCTGTATTTCCTTACCCATTTCTTTCTTCCCAACAGCGGGAGTCGCATAGCATCAGACACCAGCCTAGTAGAAAGGGAAGACCTTGATCCTAGGGAGCCAGTGACAAGGGCTGAGAGTAACCAGAATGACAGAGGTCTCAAGGGCAGTAAGGAGGGTGATGGCAGTGGCCACCCACCTTGTTCCACAAAAGAAAGTAAAATCTCCACTGTAGAGAACCTCAGTCCAGGGACAGGTGAGACTTTTACGCTCCCATCAGAAGCCTACACAGTGAACAGAGACAGAAGCCATGCTCCCATCAGAAGCCTACACGGTGAACAGAGACAGAAGCCTACACAGTGAATAGAGACAGAAGCCTACACAGTGAACAGAGACAGGTGCTTTGGTTTTGGTTTCTTTGGTTGGTTGGTTTGGTTTCATTGTTGTTGTGGTTTGGTCACCACACTGAGCTGCTCGTAGCATCTAGTAGCCAACATCTCCAGGCCAGGTCCCCACACCGCACCCCAGGACTGTCACAAATGCTCACAACTGACACAGAAATCCTAGACTGTCATGGTGACCTCAGCACCGTGAAGTGTCCCCAGATGGAAACCTTATTGGGAGTTTATAAGCATGACAGCATAGATCACACTGCACATGCACACAAACAGGAAGGCAGCTGAGCTTTGGGAGCAGGTGCAAGATGGCGGCTGTGACTGTTGTAAGCCACCCACTAATGGCCTGATGCCAGGTGCCACCTCTCTGTGGCAGGTGCAGATGTCTCCTCTGCTCCAGAGTGTAGGACATGCCCAAAGCAAAGATGTCCTCTTGTCTGACTCGAAGAAGTCCCCACTTCTCAAAAATCCCTGTGTTTTTCTGAGTTTGGACTGTTCATAGCTGGATGGCTGTATTGTTTTCCGTTCAGCTGTTTGTAGTCATTAGACAGCTCATAGTTAAATTCCTCACCCTGGTGTGCGTTTAGTGTTATTTATAGGCTAAATAGTCTAATTCTGGAGGTAAAAGAAAATGCACTTTTAAGTTTCTTTTCTCAAAATGCCAGCTAGCTTTCTTTTTCTTAGCCTAAAATTACAAAGATGAATTGTATCCTGTGGCAAAAGGGTGATCCATTGCTTGCTTTGCAGGTTCTATTTGGAAAGCTGTCTCTGTATTCTGCTCTTTAAACTGTGGAGAATTTTTTTGTGTTTTGAATTATCTATTTACCGGGGCCTGATCTAGCTATGGAGGCCACGCTGACCTCGAACCCACAAGCCTCCTGTCTTTGCCTCCTACGCATGAGAGGATTGCAGGCATGCCCTCCCATATCCCACTGGAGAAATCTATCACTATCATGCAGAAGGGGGCCTGGAAGAAGAGGCCTTGGTGAGCTTGATAAGCTGTACAAATTTTATCTCAGATGTTCCTAGGGGAGGACCACTGGGCCCTGTTTCAGCTTATCAGCCTATGGAAGAGTCCTGATGTGTGTGCTTCTGAAGTGATCCCATCAGACACAGTCTTGAGACCGCAGACAGGACCACTCTGGATATTACATCCCTCCCTCCTGACAGGGTCACGCAGTAGCCCAGGTTGGCTTCAAACTTACAATCCTCCTGCCTCAGTTTCTGAGGTATAGACACTCCCACACCTGGCCTTACATTTCTTTTAGATAAGTTCCGTTTCACTGTTAAATATGTTTGCGATAGCTCTTGGGCTTCAGCAGCATACAACACGGCACATGCTATAAGGAACAGCATGATGGCCCAGGCCTATAATGCCAACACACAGAGATAAAGGCAGGAAAATAAGTACTCAAGGTCATCCTCAGTAGAACAGACTGAGGTAAAGGCTGTCCTGGGCTCCATGAGAAAAAACAGACAAAAAAGGCCATAGCAACTTTTAAATCGGTATTTATGTGAACTTAGATAAAGGTCTCAGGTCTAAAGGTGTGTCCCTGTCTTGCCTGGTGACAGAACCTACTGATATCATTTTTAATGACATCTTCTCTGAGATCTTGAAAAGAACCAACCTAAGAGAGATGCTCACTAAATCTGTGAGAACACAGACAACAGCTAATGAATCATCAGACTGTGGTGGCACATGCCTGTGTTTAAGCCACAACTCAATTTTTTTTAAAATAAAAAGAGGGGCTGCAGAGATGGCTCAATGGTTAAGAGCACTGGCTGCTCTTGCAGAGGACTCAGGTTTGGTCCCAGCATCCACATGGCAGCTCACAACCATCTATAACTCTAGTTCCATGTGAGCTAATGCTCTCTTGTGGCTTCTGTGGGCACCATGCACGCATGTAGTACACAAACACACATCCAGGCAAAGTACTCATACACATAGAAATAGAGTGAGCTCAAAATGTGATCAGAGAACCTGATATGTATTTCTCTAAACAGTGTATGCAAATGGCAACAAGCATATGAAACACTCTCAGATTTGCACAGATCAAAGCCACAATGAAGAAGGACTAAAGACCCATGAGTATGAACCCTGTTGGAAATTGGAAAGGAAGCCAAAATCTAGAATTGGTGAGACTGTGGAGGACTTCTGTCTTAGTTAGGTTTCTATTGCTGAAAAAAGACACCATGACCAAGGCAACTCTTATAAGGGACAACATTTAATGGGGATGGCTTACAGGTTCAGAAGTTCAGTCCATTGTCATCATGGGAGCATCCAGGGAGGCATGGCACTGGAGGAGCTAAGAGTTCTACATCTTGTTTCGAAGGCAAACAGAAGACCCTTTTCCAGGCAGCTAGAAGGAGTGGAGTGTCTCTTCCACAATGGGAAGCGCTTCAAAGCCCATCCCCATGGGTGATACACTTCCTCCAACAGGGCCACCCTTCCTAATAGTACCACTTCCCATGGGCCAAGCATGTTCAAACCATTACAACTGGCAACATTGTACACTCTTGGTCAGAATACAAAACAATGAATATTTATAATGGAATTCTACTCATCTCTCTCTTATTCTCTTGTATCTTTATATAGACAGATACAAGGTTAGATTAGATTAATAGATAATATAGATAGGTATGTAGATACATGATAGATATAGACAGATGAATAGATGATAGATGATATAGATAGATAGAAATATGGATAGATAGATAGATAGATAGATAGATAGATAGATAGATAGGGATAGAGGTAGGTGGATAGATAGGTAGAGGTTTACACACACTGAAAGTAGGATCTTGAAGAGATGTCTACACATCCATGGTCATCACATTCCCAATAACTAGGAGAAAGGAGCCCCAAATCCATCAGTGGATGAGTGGGTAGTGTGGTATGTGCATACAACGGAAGGTCACACAGTCTCGGAAAAGAAGCAAGCCTGGTCACGTGGCACAACAACTAACCTCGAGGATAGTGCGGTAAGTGAAATAAGACATTAAAAAAAAAAAGACAAATACTTCACACAGTGGATTTGCACAGTGTCTAAGAATAACCTTACTCGTAGATACAAAGTAGGAGCTGCCAATGCCTGGTGAAAGGGAATCATTCAGTGTGAAAGTACCAGCTTTTCTATGCCCACCCTTCTCGAATTTAATGGCATGGAGACCTTTATATTATCAATAAGCTGTAGCTGGGCAGATTCTGAGCTATTCTAACCCCACAGTACTAGCCTGGCCTACTTCCCAGCCACGTGGCTTGTGGCCGCCATCTTAGTCTCTCTCTGGTGCCTCCTTCTCCATTCCCATCATGATGGTGACTCCCCAGGTCCCCAATGGGGACACTCTGTCCCATCTGAGACCCTCTTTTTCTCTCTCAGGGATGGCACAGGGACTCTCCTAATGTAGGTTGGTGGGGTCTTCTGTCCAGACTCTTCCTCAACTCTGCTGTTATTATAGTTGTAATTCTTCGGGTTGAAAATCCAAACCTGAGCCATTGCTCAGTGGCGTAATCCTCGAACTGGCAGCTGGGGCTGGAAGATTGCAGAAAGTTTTAGGCTAGCCTGGGATACGGTTGAGTCCAAGTCTAGCCTGAGATACATAGTAAGGCCCTGTCTCCTCAAAAACTACACACACACACACACACACACACACACACACACAAACACACACACACACACCTATACCCACACACACACACCAAACTACAGTGCTGTCTTTATGATGCTTTGATGCAATTTTTGGACAATTATTTCTTTGGACAATTATTTCTTACTAAAGTTTTAAGAGATATAGGAGAAAAAAGTAATATTGTGTAAACTGTAAAAGTCTGTCACACCAATGTAATGGAATCAACCAATCAGAAAGAGGACACACTGGAAGAAAGCACTAAACATCTGAGGGTGGAGTATCACAGAGCATAGGGATGAGGAGGGTGGATTCTGGGTCCAGGCCAGTGGGATCTGTAGAAAAACATTTCAGTGGGCTGAAAAGGGGTGAAGATATCTTCAGAGCTTGAACTCAGCCATCTGCCCTTGAGTCTTAGGAGGGATCTGCCCTCTAGCTGAGAGGGGGACACCATTGTGAAGGGTGGTCATGGACCCCGAAGCTCCTCTCAGACTGCAAGGGTTGTTCCACTTGCTTTTGTTTTGAGACAAGGATTCACACTGTAGCCCAAGATGACCCGGAACTCCCAATGTAGCCCAGGCAGACTTCAGACTCACTGGTGTCATCTTATCTCAGCCTCCTGGTGCTGGGATTACAGATGTGCAACCCCAGGCCCATCTGCTCTTAGGACACATCACCATGACATACTACCCTCTAACATGAGATGCTAGAAACCTGCCTGGCTCTGTGCTGTCCCCTAATGAAGTGTGTGGCAGACCCTGTCGGCTGGACTCCAGAGAGTGGCATTCTTCATGCTTCCTCATGCTTCCTCACGCAAGGCTGAGGCTTCCAAATCACCCCGACCCCAGGGCAGGGTTTCTTCAGCTTATGCTGAACCTGGATGTCTCCAGTGGGGCCCAGGAAGGGCGCTGGCCCCTCAACATCAAGGACATGAGTCAGCTCAAGGAGACAGTGTGCGCTGATTCATCCTTATGCACCCAGCCATTGCAAAACTGCACACCAGGACGCAGTGACGCTTGCCAATCACAGGTCTCACAGAAGTTCTGCTTCATCCTCTATAGCCCTAATAGTTGGCATGATGCAGGGTCACAGAAGGACACTACTAGGGTGAGGGCTCAGAGGGCCATTCAGGGCTGGGGGGAGATGTAGCACCCCAAAGAAGCAAGAGTGGGTCTGAACCTGCGTTCGACTCAAGGGCTTCCCCGTTCCGTCTCGGCTTATCTAGCTGCATTGGTAAAGCACAGAAGAGGGCCTATGAGTGTACTCAGAAAAGACAATTAAATTAAAATACACGGTAATCGGTACAACTTGGGGGCCAGAGGAATGACTCCGTGGCTAAGAGCGCTGGCTAAGTCCACACTGCAATTCACAACTGTCTGTAATTCCAGTTGCAGGGGATCTGATGCCCTCTTGTGGCCTTTACAGCTAAGACATGCAAATGGTACACAGATGTGTGAAGGGAAAATACCCCCCCCACACACACACACACATACAAATAAAATAAAGTATGACTCTTCAGAAAGGCAAATAGGTAGAAATTTAAATAATTTTTTATTTTATTTATTTTTAAAGACAGGGTTTCATGAATCCCAGGCTGACCCCCAATTTGCTATGTTGTCAAGGCTAGCTTTGAACTTAAGAGCCTCCTGAGTACTAGGATTACAAGTGTGCACCCCCACATCTGGTTTACAATGCTAAGAACTGAACCCTGGGCTTTGTGCATGCTAGGCAAGGACTCTGTCAACTGAGCTGCATTCCTAGGCCAGAATTTTAAATTATCCTAATTTTTTTTCAAAGATTTATTTATTATTATAAATAAGTACACAGCAGCTGCCCTCAGATGCACCAGAAGAGGGCATCAGATCCCATTATGGGTGGTTGTGAGCCACCATGTGGTGGCTGGGATTTGAACTCAGGATCTCTAGAAGAGCAGTCGGGGTGCCTACCCGATGAGCCATCTCACCAGCCCATCATCCTAATTCTTACACTACATTTGAGCTATCTTTAGGTTAGTTACTTTTAAAAAATGCCTTCTAAAATCTAAATTATTACTAGAAAGTTGGCTTCTAAGAGACTTCTCATTGCCTCATGATTTCAGGGACTGTATTTAAGCCGGGAATTGTGATGTATGGTTTTAATCTCAACACTTGGGAGGCAGATCTCTGAGTTTGAGGCCAGCCTGGTCTACAGAGTGAGTTACAGGACAGCCAGAGATACACAGAGAAAACCTGTCTTGAAAAACAAAAACAGAAAACAGAACAAAACAAAACAAAAATCCAAACTCAAAAACAACAACAATAACAAAAGCCCTAACAATATGGTTGGTAGCAGTTTTTGGTCAGAATATATCGGCAAAAATATGACAGCCTGACCCCCAAGCTGCTTGCTCACTGTGTAAAAAGGGATTAATAAACTTGGCTGTTTCTCTTTGGAGGAAAATGTCTGACCCGCACATCCCTGTGAGAGTAAAGTGCAGATATATAAAAATCGGCAGACTATTAATGAGATAAAATGTATCAATACAGTGCTCAAGAGTAGAGTGTTTTGTAAGCGAAACACTATGAAATGATTCTCATGTTAGAGGTCAAAGTCAAGATGCTAGAGTGTCCACTCGATGTCACTGAAGTCCCCGGGGTCACCGCCCAGGCCCCCGTCTGCTTCCAGGTAATTCATGAATGCAGTCATGTCTGTGCCGTCGCTGTCACACAGGGCATCAAAACCCAGCTGGGCTTTGTCACCTGTAAGTTAAAACACAGGGCTATGTAAGTACAGGGAGGTCGTGATAAATACCTGTAGTCAGCGAGGCTAGAGAGAGGCTTGGAGGTTAGGGGCACTGGCTGTTCTTGAAGGGGCTTCCCATGGGGGGCTCACAGCCATCTGTCACTCCAGTTCCTGGCCTCTAGATGTATGCACTAGACAGACATGCACATGGTGCACAAACATACACATGGGTGGAAGACTCATGCACATAAAATAGACATAAACACACAACTGTAGTCGAGAAGAGCAAAGCCAGTGAATAGCAGGGTCCAGGGTTCTGTTAGTGAAGTGCCTGCACGAAACCCTGAGTGTGATGTGAGGCCCAGCACTGTATAAACCAGGCCTGTGGTGTACACCGGCAATCCCAGCCTGAGGCGGGAGAACCAGAAGTTCCAGGTAATCCCTAGCTACATGCATGTTGGAGCCCAACCTGGGACCTGTGGGAAGAAGGCCTGTGAGGAACTTTTATAAAAGAGCCACCCTAACTGTGGGTGTTACCATTTCATAGGCCGTGTCCTGAATTGTGTGAGCACATAAAAGCAAGGGAGCGTGAATCATTTCTGTCTGCCCTTGACTGTGGCTTGACTAACAGCCTCTCTAGGTGATAGACTGGGAACAATGAGCTTTCTCCCCTTTCTTCTAAGCCACTTCTTGCTTTATCACAGTGACAAGAAGGGACTAAAAAAAAAACCATGTCTTTAGAATCAGGTAAAGCCAGGTAAGATGAAATACATGTCTTAAATTGCAGATGTTGGATTTTTAAAATATTATTTTATTGTACATACATGTGTATTTTACCCACATGTATGTCTGTGTGATTTGTACATGCAGTACCAGAGGAAGTGCCGTGTGGGTGCTGGGAATTGTACTCCAGTCCTCTACAAGAACAGCCAGTGCTCTTAACCACTGTGCCATCTCTCCAGGGCTCTGACATATTTTAAATGAGCCAGTCTTATGCATCTCCTAGTAGAAGATCACGCCACTGAATGAAGGGCAGGCAGACTCCCAGACAGTTGCAAGTTGGAGACTGTGTATGCAGGAGGAGTCAAGCAGACATTTGCCTGCCTACACTGTGAACAAAGATCTGCCACTGGAGCCTGGGATAGGGTAACAAATTCCAAAACTCTGAGAAGCCAGAGATTGACAAAGGAAATGAGGGTCTGGTGAGATGGCTCCATAGTTAAAGGCACTGTCTGTGCTCCTAGAGGTCCTGAGTTCAAATCCTGGCAGGGTTTGGTACCCTGGCACTGGAGTTACAGATGGTTGTGTGCCAGCATCTGGGTGTTGGGAACTGAACCAGAGTCTTCTGTAAGAGCAGACAGTACTCTTAACCATTGAGCCATCTCTCCAGGGCTCCTACACTTTTACTTTATTTATTTTATTTTTTAAGCATGAGGTTTTTTTAGTTTCTTGGAAATTCTTGAGAATGGACATTTTTTCCCTAGATGGAAATACTTTTAAATTTTTACTTGAATTATGTGTATTCAGCAAAAGCCAAAACTGGCTTAACTGATGACTGAATCCTTTGTGGCAGGTTTAGTGAGTAACTGATGGGGCAGGAAAGAGAGAGCTCAGCAGTTAAGTACCACGTGGTAGCTCACAACCTATAGCTCAGGTTCTAGGGGAGACAATAACCTTTCTGAGAAGACTGCATACATGTATGACAAAATGCTGGAAAACATATAATAAAAATTTAAAAAATCCTAAAAAACAATGACTGCTGACCATTGTGTTAGGATTCCAGGTGCGGGGATCCTGGGGATGTTTTGGGAGGGAGCCTTTTGAGACGAGGAGTTTCTATTAGCTCTGGCTGGCCTAGTGCTCACTATGTAGCCTAAGGTAGCCTTGAACTTATAGTAATACTCTGCCTCAACCTCCAAATGTTGGGATTGCAGGAATGTGTTTCCTGATGGGGAAAAAAAAAATCTTAAAACTCCCTGCTTCTTTAAAAGTCCCCTGTGTTTAAGAACACAGTGTTGGAGACGGAGACTTTGGGACTGTACATGGTATCTCGTGACAGGGACAACTTACCAAGGAGTGGTCCGTGAGGGTGGGCGGGTTCAGTGCTCTGGTGTTGCCTGGCAGCCTCCAGGCCTGCTGTTTCAGAAGGACTCACTGCAAAGAGCTCCCTAGTGGATTCCTGGAAAGACAGGATGGAGCAGTCACAAGGCTCCTACCTAAGTACAGTGAGAACCATGGGTGCCATCAGAGCAACTGGCACCAGTTCCTCCCTCAGCTGTGCATGAGTACCCTGGTGCCACACACCCTGTGCTCTGTGTGCAGCTTCCATTTTTGAAGCTGAGAGAGCCACCAGATTCCAGACCAAGGCATCTGATGCTAAAGCCAAGATCCCTTTATATGGGTGCATGTGCATGCCTGTGTGGGTGTGTATGAATGTGTGTGTTTGTGTGTGTGCACACACATGCATATGCTATGTACATGTGGAGGCCAGGAGATTTAATTACAATGGCTTATATGTCCATTTCTATGAGATTACTGTATTTGCTAAATAAGAAAATAATAAGTTAGGAAGATACATTATATTTCCATACAAGTTTTACCCATATCATATGACATTTACATTTTCTGGCTCATGCTCCCCTAGTCACATATCCTCCTCCTCCTCCTCTTCTTCCTCCTCCTCCTCCTACCCCTCCTTCTCCTCTTCCTCCTCCTACCCCTCCTTCTTCTCTTCCTCCTCTTCTTCCTCCTCCTTTTCTTCCTTCTCCTCCTCTTCTCCTCTCCCTCCTCCTCCTCCTCTTCCTCTCCTTCTTCCTCTTTCTCTTCCTCCTCCTTCTCATCTTCCTATCTTCCAGAGCTGACTGGCCACCTCATGCTGTTTGCTCTAGATCACACTAGGATCATCATGCATTTCAGACTTCCAGATCGCAGTAGACTTAGTGTCCCTTACCCCACATGGGAATCAAACCCAGGTCCTCCTATGTACCAGCCAAGAGCATTAAGCTATATATCCATTCCTTTGTATTTTTTAATATTTAAAACCTTCTTATATCGGGACAGGGTGTCACTAAGTTGCCTAAACTAGCTTTGAGGCTACTCATTTATGTCTGCCGAGCCCTGGATTCACCAGTTTCCACCTCTCAAGCTACTCTAGGGCGGAGTGCCCACCAACCACGGTGTAATTACTGTACATGCAGTATGCATTTCAGTTAGCTGTGTTTATCGGATTGACTAAGTGGCCTCTGGTACTTATCCCATGGCCTACTTAAATCTCTTTCAGACTACCTGAGTGCTCTTAAGCCACCAAGTCAGAATCTGTGATGACTGTAAAGCCCCTACTTTCTGAGCACCTAGTAGGAGAGTTTGGGTTTTAGGTGGCATGATGGTGAATGCCTGTGATCCTGGCACTTGGAAGGTGGAGGTGGGAAAATTAGTTCAAGGTAATCCTCAGCTATACAGCAAGTTTGGGGCCACCCTGGGCTACATGGTACCCTATCTCAAAATAAAAATGATTTTGGTTTATATTCCATCACCTATCCCAGGGGATATGTTATTTTCATGCCTGCCTTACGAGTGAGGACACTGAGGCAGAATTCTGAACTGATGTTACAAAGACTGGATATGTGAGCCACACACACCCTGGGACCCTTTTGTGGCTTCTAACCGTGTCTCCTGTTACCACTGACCTATACTAAGACGTCCCCTAAGATGACCGAGTCAGCAGAAAGGTCCATGTATCTTCATAGAATGGCCTGACACAATGAAAATGAACATTTACGTCACTCACGGGCCCACAGGTGCTCCCGCAGTTTACACTGTGGTTATCTCTCACTACTTCTGAAGGGTTTGCATCTTCTGGGGATGAAGAGTGTAACCTAAGAATGGAGACAAGCGATATTTATTCCTCAGACAGGATTTTGGAAGGAGTTTTTCTCCTCTGAATGCATCATAAGTCATTGATAAGCAGTAGCAAGGAACCTCAGACTAAACACTTGCTATTCAGTACTTGAGGCCAGCTGCTTTCTTACATGGCAGACTTATTTTTGACCCTGGAGTGCTGAAAACACTTCACACACACACATGCATGCTGTGCACGCACTGACACACACACAAGCAGGCTGTGCATGCACTGACACACACATGCATGCTGTGCATGCACTGGCTCACACACATGCAAGTTGTGTATGTACTGACACATACACATGCATGCTGTGTATGCAATGACACACCCATGCAAGCTGTATATGCAATGACTCACACACATACATGCTGTGCATGCACTGGCTCATACACATGCATGCTGTGCATTCACTGACTCACATACATGCTGGGTATGCACTGACACACACACATGCATGCTGTGTATGCAATGACACACACAAGCAGGTTGTGTGTGCACTGACTCACACACATGCATGCTGTGCATGCGCTGACACACACAAGCAAGCTGTGTGCGCAATGACACACACAAGCAGGTTGTGTGTGCCCTCACCCACACAAATTCATGCTCTGTATGCAATGACCCACACATGCATGTACATACAAGCACATACACAAAATAAATAAACAAGATGTGATAATGTTTTAAAATAAGATGTACAAGCAGAGCAGGGCTGCAAACCTTCAATGGGAAAAACTTAAGAAATTGAAATGAAACTCAGCTGAGGACAAGATGCTGAACAAGCAAGGTGTGGGCTCACTCAGACTGTCTTTCTTTCTTATTTTTCCATTTCTCTACCTTTCTCTATACCATAAATATAGATTAATGTGTATGAGTGTTTCCTTGCATGTATGTCTGTGCACTATGTGCATGCCTGATGCCTTTGGAGCCCCAAAGAAGGTGTCAGGTACCCCACCCAGAACTGGAAGAACGAATGGTTGTGAGCTGCCATGTGGGTGCTGGGAATTGAACCTGAGCCCTCTTAACTGCTGAGCCAGCCCTTCCATACATTGCAAAGTATTCTACTACATGGTTGCGTCAGAGGGAATCACTTAATAATTTAAAACCTTCTTCGGCAGCACAGCTATTATGGTCTTATTCTTTCACAGTTGGCTATGACAGCTTGTTTTGAGCCTCAGATTAAATATACTTTTTTTGAGACAAGGTCAACTATGTAGCCCAGGTTGGCCTGGACCTCACTATGTAAATCAGGCTATCTCTGAACTCATAGTTCCTCCTGCCTCCATCTCTCAAGTGCTTGGATTAACGGAGTGCACCACTATGCCCCACCTAAACACATCTTGTTCTATATTAGGTCTCTGAATGTACCCCAGGCTGGCCTCAGGCTCAGGAGAATCACCATCTTGCCTGAGAACCGGGATGACAGGTGTGCACCACACCTGGCTTATCCTTGTATTTTTAATGCATTGTGTCTAATTTCCATCCAAAGTTATTTCACTAATTTATACTTTCTAAAGAACTGAGGAATCTGTTTTTTCTCTCTCTTCAACAAAGAGAATTATCAAACTTTCAAGTCTTTCATACTCTCCTAAGTGAAAAAGTTCCAGACCCTTTGTTTAATTGTGTGTGCATCCATTTAAATATGGGTGGAAATGAACAATTTCTAACATTTCTTGGCCATTCTCTCTGTATTTGTTGTGTCCACAATTTAGTATCAAAACAACAATTCAGCTATTCTAAGAAATCGTTTTATTTATTCTAATTTTATGGTTATGAGTGTTTGCCTGCATGCATGTTTGTGTCCATGTATGAAGTGCCTTCAGAAGAGAGAAGCAGGAGTTAGATCTACTAGAACTAGAGTCGCAGACAGTGTGAGCCATTGTGGGGTGCTGGAAACTTGAGACAGCTTTTCTACAAGAGCAACAAATGCTCTTAACTGCTGAGCCATCTCTCTGGACACCTACAAAATTATTCAATAACTCTTCTTTATGCTTTACACAAAGTTTGAAGTATAAGTATATAAAATTTAATATATTTATGATATAAAATTCTTTACACATTATAGATGGTTATTATACAAAGCACACACTTTCTGGTTTATATTCACTTATTTTAACTTTATTGTAATAGTGTAATTTATGCTTCAATTTTGAACTTTTATGCAATTAAATTTATGAATTTTTTTCTTCCTGAATTCTGGATTTCACATGATGTTTAGAAATAACTTGTCAAAAATAAGATTATAAAAGTTTTTCTCTGGGTAGCCCCCAACTGCTTACAACTCTAGCTCCAGGGGATCTGATGCCTCTGCCCTGTGAGCAAGCCACTTGTAGGTGCATACCCAGCTGCCCTGTCCTGCCCTACTGAATGCTGGCCACACACACAGGCATGCACACACACAGGTGAGCACACACATACACACTCACACACACAAAAGGAGAACAACTGATCTATGTACTGGTTTGTAACTACAGCAGCCATTTATACGAGAATATTTGCAGTAATAAAACTTTACCTCTGTAAACTCAGAACCTCATTTGCAATATCTGTTCCAATGCTCCCAGCACCAAGGACAGTCCCCGTGGATATGCCAGGCACACTGATGCAGGATTGTCTAAATGAGTCTATGCAATAGCACAAGAGAAAACTCAGTGGAGAGCGTTAAAGAGTACACAGCCCGTCAGGCAGTGGTGGCACACGCCTTTAATCCCAGCACTTGGGAGGCAGAGGCAGGCGGATTTCTGAATTCCAGGCCAGCCTGGTCTACTACAGAGTGAGTTCCAGGACAGCCGGGGCTACACAGAGAAACGCTGTCTCAAAAGAAGTTAAAAAAAAAAAAAAGTGCACAGCCCTAGTTAGTGGCTTTCTTTCTATTCAGACGATTCCCTAGTTTTCTCCTGAAAAGAAATAGATGATCCACACCTTAAAATAACAGAAAACATGATGTGGCCTTTTATTCTGTAATTCCTAATGTGTGAGACGCTGTGAGCAGAGATCACAGATGTGTGAAGTCACCAAGAGATCAGCTATGACTTATGACCTTCAGCACGGTCTCTTCCCTTCTGACCCTGACAGCAAAGCCAGGGGAATACCATTCCATATTTCATAGTTCCTTTTGTGTTGTTGTTTATGTTTATTCTGTCCTCTCCAAAAGCAGCCAGTGCTCTGAACCTCTGAGCCATCTCTTCAGCCCCAGGTGTTTGTTTGTTTGTCTACCCATTTTTACTTTTTGTTTTTCTCAAAGTAGGGTTTCTCTGTGTATGTAGTCTTGGCTGTCCTGGAACTCTGTAGACCAGGCTGGTCTCAAACTCAGAGATCTGCCTGCTTCTGCCTCTTGGTTTTGCTTTGTTTTATTTAGATAGTGTCTCAAGTTGTTGAGTCTGGCCTCTCACTCCTGATCTCCCTAACTCCATCTCCCAAGTGCTGGGATTACATGCATATGTCACCACCATATTCAGATACTTCAAAAATACATTTTGTATATAAAACATAAGTACATCCCTGTGGTTAAAAAAAAAATCTGAGATGGAAAAACAGGCCCTTCATGATAGTCTGTCATTTGTCTAGTGGTAAGAAATGAACATGTGGATAAGGCTGGGAGGAGACTATGTGACAACACCAGTCTGATTACGAGGACTTCTGTCCAGTGGGGAACCAGTCAGGTGAGCAGCGACTTGCGTGGGGTACCATGTTACACTACAGTGGAGACATGAGCCAGGTGCTCTGGCACCTCAAGCGATTTTTGTTCCTGGAAGTTTCCTATAGGGTCTATGTGCCTTCTGAACTTGGTCTCTTGTTCATTATTGTGTGTATGAATGATGTATGTAACCACATGCATGCTACAGCATACCCTTGGAGGTCAAAGGAACATGTGTGGAAGTCTGTCCTCTCCCACCCTGTTAGTCCTGGAGATTGAACTCAGGTTGTCAGTTTCGAGGCAAACACCTTTATCTGCTGGTCACCTCACCTTAGGTATTAGTGTATGTGTGTATGATATATCTATATGATATGTGTGTTTATATATGTGTTTACATGCATGTACATGTGTTTGTATGTGTGTTTATGTTTACATGTGTTTACATGTATGTAGGATGTTTGTATATGAGTGTATAGGTGTGTATGTGTGTTTTGATGTATATCTATATGATGCGTATGTATATGATATGCATGTGTATGATATATGCATGTATGTATGTATATGATATATATGTGTATATGATATGCATGTGTATGTTATGTATATGTATGACTTGTGTATATGATGTATAAGTGTGAATGTGTATATATGTGTGTGTATGATATATGTATATATGGTGTGTGTATGATATATGTATGCATGATGTAGGTATGTGTATGTATCTGTATATGTGTATATGATATGCATATGTATATTATATGCATGTGTATATATGTATTATGATGTATATGTATGATGTACATGTGAATATGGTATGCATATGTATGATATATGTGTGATATATGTGTGTGGTAGTGGAGGACAGAAGACACACTGATATCAGTCCTTTCCTTCCACTTTCATGTGTGTTTGGGGAATTGAACTCAGGTCATTATCTGTACACAAAAAGTGCCTTGGACTTCCAGAGCCACCCTTCCTGTCTCTATCTTCTTCCACAGCCCAATGCAATGGGCCTGTCCAGTTGAAATGTTTTCTAACTTCCCCTGGAAATTTTCTCCGTTCTTAGACAGAAAAGCAGATCTTCATAGAATCCATACCGGATGAGTGATCACCCCTGATCTGAAACTCCAGCTTACCTTCAGAGGACTGGCTGCTGCCGCGCTGAAGAGAGGATAACCTGGTCTCACTGCGCCCCCTGGAGGTCAGAAAAGCACATGACATTCCCTGAGGGGCAGGAAATCTGTTAATGCCCCACACTGGCTCCAAGTATTTGACTTGCCAGTTTTCCACTCATTTACATTTTATTGTTCACTTCGCCTAAGATTGGGATCTGTGGCAAATGCCCCACTGGTCTCATTCCCACAGTGACGGTTCACTTAGTGCAAAGGTCCACAGCTGTATTGGAAAGGCTAACAGGGAACATGGGAGGTACGTGCCTCCTAGTACTGGGAAAACTACACATAAGACAAACAAATGGAGCTTATTTGAAGAAATTTACACCTATTTAAAAGCTTAGCGGGAAACAAAGCTCAGGCCAGGATGAACGGCAGTGAGAACCAGGCTAGAGAAGGGCATCCTGGTCTAACTGCGCCCCCTGGAGGCAGTGAGAACCAGGCTAGAGAAGGGCATCCTGGTCTCACTGCGCCCCCTGGAGGCAGTGAGAACCAGGCTAGAGAAGGGCATCCTGGTCTCACTGCGCCCCCTGGAGGCAGTGAGAACCAGGCTAGAGAAGGGCATCCTCTGAGGGCACTGGCGGATTTCTGCTCACTCTTGGCTGTCCTGTACACACTTTCTTGTGGCACAGAGGCACAGAAAATACATCGTTTCTTTTTTGTTTTATTTTTGTTTCAAGACAAGGCCTCTCCTGGCTAGCCTGGAACATGTTACATAGACCAAGTTTACCTCAAACTCAGAGAACTACCTGCCTTTTATCCTTAGTACTGGCATTAAATACATGTGCCTGGCCTTGCCTTCCTGGGGACTGAACCAAGGGTCATGTACACATTAAGCATGTTAAGCTGAGCTATATCCCGCCTATCTCCACCACCTCCTCCTCCTCCTCCTTTCTCCTCTTCCTCTTCTCACTTTCTTTTTCTTTCTTTCTATTTTTTTCTTTTTTTTTTTCTTTTTCTCAGACAAGGTCTTACATAGTCCAGGCTGGCCTCAAACTCCCTATGTAACCAAAAGTGACTTTGAATTTCTTATCCTCCTGCCTCTTCCCCCTGAGTGCCAAGAACAGAGGTATACATGACACTGCCTACCTTTGCCACTTTTACCACCAGGCATTAAACCAAGCATGAAGATTTCAAAAGGCCAACATTCAGCTTAGTCTGAACAACTAATGTCAATGGAGAGTAAAGGATGTCAATGGAGAGTAAAGGAAGCTCTCAGACCGCCGGCCGCTGCAGCCTTGGTCATGGTGTCTGTTCACAGCAGTAAAACCCTCACTAAGACAGTGTCTTAAGAGAAGCAGAGATACTCATCTGAAATTAGATCAAAGGTCTTAAGAGCACAGAAAACTACTCACAAAACCAGCATGTTGACAGACACGATGTACTCCAGCTCTTTGGTCCAAGGGTTCGTGAAGCTGAGCCACATGCTCTTCAGAGTTACGAAGGAGCCATCCTTCACTCTGAATCTGTACGAGTCTGTAAGTACTTTCCCCTTACCCTGCAGAACTTCACAGGAAAAGCTGCAGTTAGCACAGTGGCCCATACAATCAAAACCTTCCAGCCAGGAGTGGTGGCTCACGCCTGTGACTCCGTCACCAGAGGCTGGAGAGGGTATATGCTGGTTCCAGACCAGCCAGGGGGCCATGCTGAAACTCAGACCAAAACCAAACACCAAACCCAGACCAGGGCCTTGAGAATCAATTCAAGGTTTGGCTTTCATAAGGAATGAGAAATTGAGAATGGATAGTATAGTCCATTTCTTTATTTAGACAGGAGTTTGCTATGCAGCCCAGGCTAGCCTGGAACTCGCGATCCCCTATGCTACCTCTCAAGTACTGAGATTCTAGTGTGGTTCAGCACACCTGACTGAAGTCATCATCTTTGTTGTTGTTGTTGTTGTTTGTTTTGTTTTATGTTGTGTTTTGAGACAGGGTTTCTCTGTGTAGCCCTGGCTGTCCTGGAACTCACTCTGTAGACCAGGCTGGCCTCGAACTCAGAAATCTGTCTATCTCTGCCTCCCAAGTGCTGGGATTAAAGGCATGAGCCACCTCGCCTAACTTGAAGTCATCATTTTAAATTACCCTCAAAGCACCTCATTCAGTGAATTACTTACCTGCTTTGTGCTTGTCAGTCAAATTATTGAGGTCATCCTGATGAAAATATTCATAACATGAAGTTCCCAAAAGTTCCTGAGGCAGGTATCCTAAAATTGCTGTTGCCCTGGTTTTGAAACAGAAAAACATCATGGCAGTTGCTGACGGTGATGCCTCCCAGAACACTGCAGGTCCAACATGGGTGGGACTGTGGGGAAACAGCCTGAGGAAAGAGCTAGCCTGGGCTTATGGGCAGCCCTGGTCCTCCCCATCCATAGACAGACTACAAACAGGACTCCAGGTGAGGCCCATGACATCCTGCTGATGCCTGTACAGGGAGCCATGGGTACCACCAACACTGAGGCCATGGAGCAGGGCAGACTCAACATCACTGCTAGGAAACACCTTCCAAAGTTTGCTCCCCAGTTCTCCATCTCCTCATCTCACTTAGATTCTACTTCCTCTTCTCAAGCCCTAATTAAGAGAAGACGGCAGCAGGGCTGCCAAGCCGTGTGTCAGCTGCCCCAGTGGCCTCTGGGCAGCTGTGCTTACCTTTGGTCCACGTAGATGAATTTCCCATTCATTGCGAAGCGGGTAATGAACTCAGCTGGTCTCACGTTGATTGTGCCATTCTTCTGAGGGACAATGTGTGGATGTAACCGTCCCATAGCCACGAGGCAGGTCAGAGGACTGCTGTCTTTTCCTCTGCCCGTCTCTTTCTCCATGCCAACGACATTCAGAGGCCAGGTTCTCAAGTATCCAGTGCAATGGACAGTGTGGAATTTTCTATGGTCTAATGAAAAATCACAGCAATACACTTAGGTCACCATGGATACTGACATTACCCCCCTTCCTCCTCCCTCCTCCTTCTTCCTCTTCTCTCCTCCTCTCCCCCCTTCTTCCTCTTCCTACTTCCTTCTCCTCCCTCTTTCTTCACTCTTTTCTTTTTGAGACAGATGTATTCTGAAGCCCAGGCTAGGCTTTAGCCAGCTCCCTATGTATACCAGGCTATCCTCTCATCCCGTATACTATTGCCTCAGCCTCCTAAGTGATTACAGACCTATACCATTATATACCTATACCATGTCTATGAAGACACTTGCAAATCTCTTATACATACATACACACACACACACACACACACACACACACACACACACATATGGACATAGTAGGACCACAGAAATATTTGGTGAACAATTGGAAGCATAATAAAAGGCATATATAAAAGACTTTTCAGAAAAATTTCCAACAATTAATTCCCATGATACAGCTTATCAAACTGGCCCATCAAAGTAAAAAAAGGAGAAGAAATCAGGTGCTCAAATACAGGAAAGTTTATGGAAACAAAGAGCTACCCCACAGGCTCAGAAGATGTGTGGTACACACACACCACAGCCTTATAAAAAGTGACTTGGAGTTTAAAACGCAGAAAAAAATCTAATACAAGTTATTTAAAATGTTCATTTGTGACTGGGCTTGCAGAAGATCAGAAGAGCCATTGGCACTATTCAAAAAGCCTAATAGTTCAGGAGGTTTCATTGTAACTGTTATTGAGCGTCTGACATGGGGCACACATGTGTGGGGCACACATGCCACAGCACATATGTGTGGGGCACACATGCCACGGCACATATGTGTGGGGCACACATGCCATGGCACATATGTGGATCTCAGGGGACAGCTTTGAGAACTTGTTTTCTTCTGCCTTTATGTGGGATTAAACTCAGGTCACCAGGCTTGCATGTCCAACGCCTTTACCCACCATACCATCTGGGTCCTCAGTAGTAAATCATTTTTAACAAGTTAGTTTTTTGAACAGAAAAGGATTCAGGTTGTCCCAGAGGCTACAGCTAACAGTAGTAAAGAGATGAAGAGGGTAAGATGTGCCAGACAGTCAGTGCTGTGAACATATAACTCGTCCAATCTCCTCGACAGTCAGTCCTGTGAGATGCTCTAAAAGTCTCTGCTTGGCTTTGGAAACAAGTGAACGCTACAGTCACAGTGCTCAGCTGAGGACTAAGTGTGAACTGACTGGCTCCAGTGCTCAGCCGAGGACTAAGTGTGAACTGAATGGCTCCAGTGCTCAGCTGAGGACTAAGTGTGGACAGGCCGGCTCCAGGGCTCAGCCTCTGAGCCTCTGTGCCAGTCAAGTTCATTGTCTAAGTTCATTGCTTTCATCTACACATGGAATTGTCTCTAGATAAATTGTATGTTTATCTAGAATGAGTCTTAAGAAATTCATGCAAAATTAAGTCCTATCCTGAATCTTTGCTGGCTGTAAAGGAACGAGCCAGTAACCCAGTAAGGAGAACTGAGTAAAAACCGTGTACCTGCACAGAGGCGGGACAGCGCACTTCACTCCAAGGGGAATTTAAAATGTTCTGGAAACAAATGGAAATGGGAACACAATGTACCTGTGATGAGACAGCAGAGGGGGTGGCAGAAGGAAAGACGGAGCCTGGGGTTCAGAGGAGCTCAAGAAGGAGAGGAGTGAATGAGAACAGCCAGTGTGTAATGTATATGCACACACACTATGAAGATGCCGCAGCGACACCTAGGACTTACCATGCTAGCTTAGGAATACTTTAAAATTTAAATAAATTTAAATAAATATATATACATATGCATATAATGGGCCAAAACTTTGGCATAGGGCAAAAATGGATAAGAAGGAAATTTATAGCAAAGTTTACATAAAAACACTAAGGTCAAGTAGACAGAACTCAAATGCATAACCCAATCACTCACCTTAGAAAAGCGAGAACAAAACAAACCCCAAATCAGAATAGCTCCAGCTCTGTTCTTTTGGATCAATTCAAAGCAGCCTGCAGATTCAATGCAATCCCCATCAGAATGCCAATGACATCCTCAACAAAACTGACAAAAAAAACCCTAAAATTCACATGAAGCACAAAGGAGCCCAAGAGCAAAGCTAGAGGTGTCTGGCTTTAAGATATAGCACTGAGTCGTGGCAGCAAACACAGCGAGGTGATGACACCGGATACACACGCCTACAGGGCAGAACAGAAACCCAGAGAGAAGCCCACAAGTCTACAGCCGACTAATTCTCAATATCATTGTGAAAACGTGTGTTTGAGAAATGACAGCTTCATCAACAAACAGTGCTGGGAACGCTGGACGTCCATCCGTCTGTCCATACGCAGAGCTGAACCTAAGCCCCATCTCTCTGCACAGCAGTCAATGAAAAGTGTGTGCAGACCCCAGGGTAGGACTCAGACTTCTGGAGCCACTAGTAGGAAACACAGCAGATGCTGGGACAGGAAATCTTTTCCTAGATCAATCCTCAAAGCACAAAACACAACAGCAAACTTGGTTCAAATCTTGTCCACAGCACAGGGAACAAGAGTCAACAAAGGAAAACACAACCCAGGAACTAGGAGAGACTATTTATGGTGACTCGACTGATAGGGAGTTAGTATCCAGCGCATGAATGTATGTATGTATGTATGTATGTATGTATGTATGTATGTATATTGTAAAAACTTAACAAGGAGCAATCCATCCAAAGAGTTTCCACCTGTGCTGACAGTTTATGCCAATTTGACACAGGCTAAAGTCATCTGAGAGGAGGGAACCTTAATTAAGAAAATGCCTCCATAAGACTGTGCTGTAGGCAGCATGTAAGACATTTTTTTTTTTTAATTGGTGATTGATGGAGGAGGGCCCAGTCCATTGTCAGTGGTGTTATACCTGGGCCAATTGTCCTGGGTTCTATAAGAAAGCAGGCAGAGCAGCTGGGCAGTGGTGGTGCACGCCTTTAATCCTAGCACTTGGGAGGCAGAGGCAGGTGGATCTCTGAGTTTGAGGCCAGCCTGGTCTATATAGAGAGTTCCAGGACAGTCAGAGCTACACAGAGAAACTCTGTCTCAAGAAGAAAAAAAAAATGAAAAGAATAGAAAGATGAATAGCAAGTCTTGAGGAGCAAGCCATGAGGAGCAAGCCAGTAAGCAGCATTCCTCCACAGCCTCTGCATCAGCTCCTGCCTCCAGGTTCCTAGCCTGCTTGACTTCCAGTCCTGGCTTCCTTCAGTGATGGGCTACAATGCGAAAGTGTAAGTCAAATAAACGCACTTCTCCCCAGCTTGCTCTTTGGTCACCGAATTTCACTGTAGCAATAGAAACCTTAACTAAGACACTGCTCAAAAAAAGAAATACAAATAACACCCACACATTGCAACAATTGGTATCAGCCATTAGGGAAAAACAATATACTAACCTCACTTCTGGGTGTGTATCCAAAGAAACAAAGTCAAGATACAAAGAGATACCCAGATGCCCATGTTTAAAGCACATAGTCTCACTAGCTAAGTGATCTGCACAAGGACCTGTCAACAGACACAGATAAAGAGCAGATATGGTGTGTGCAAGCAATGGAATGCTGCTCACACACAAGAAACAAACAAACAAACAAATGACGGTGAGACCTGAGGACACTGCATTATGTAAACTCAGGACAAGAACTGTGTATTCATTCACTCTCATACACAAAAACCAAGAAATAACTGGTCTACCTGTAGTCAAAACAGCAATTATTGGGGACAGCTCTGCATCACACAGAGCAGAGAGCAAGGGGGAGATGCCTGGGCATGTACTAAATCTCACGTGTCCCCTGGGTTCTAAGACAGAGACACAAAGAATGCTTTCTGAGTAAATGCTAAGTGTGTGAACGTGGGTGATTTTCTTCATGTGTGGCTATAAAAAGGATTTGGACAAAAATCCACAAATAAATAGAATCATGCATTCCTCTATATAAGATCCCTTTAAGCCAGATGAGGTGGCCCATACCTGAAATCTCAGTACCAGGGAGGCTGAGGCAGGAAAATGAAGGAAGACTGGATGCGCTATGTCCCTTCCCCCCTGGACTACATAGTAAGACTCTGCCTCAAAAAGAAGCAAGCAGGAGGCTGGAGAGATGGTTCAGGAGTTAGGAGTGCCTGTGCTCTTTCAGAGGACCCTGGATCATTTCTCAGCACATGCATCAGGCAGCTCACAGCTGACTGTAATTTCAGCTCCAGGGAATCTGATGGCCTCTGTTGACACTGGACTCACTTGTGTGGGCATGCACACACACACACACACACACACACACACACACACACATGCACGCATGCATACACATGCACATAGACACACTTAAAAAAGTAAGATAAAAAATTATTTTAGGACTGGGCATAGTAGCATTCACCTTTAATCCCAGCACACAGGAAACAGAGATGGACAGGATCTGTGAATTTGAGGCTAGCCTGGTCTACATAGTGAGTTCCTGGGTAAAGCTACAAAGTGAGACCCTGTCTCAAAACAAAAACAAAACACAAAATACAAAAACAAACAAACAAACAAACAAGCAAAACTTTTTGAAAAAGAGATTAAACTTCGTTGTTGTTTGAGTTTTTATTTTACTATTTTTTATTTTTGAGATAGGGCATTGCTATGTAGCCCTGCTGGCCTTGAATTCACAGAAATCTGCCTGCCTCTGTTACCTGAGTGCTAACTACACTCCAAGGCCTATGACATCACATCTGGCCCCAGATCTAACTTAAAGTTCTCTCTGCTTCAGGTTCAGCAGCACAACAGGATGTGCACTGTAAATAATTTCAGTTTACAAACAATCTTACTTAGACGCTTTGAATCCTATTTTTTGCCTTGGCTATGGAATTTACTTTTTCCTGGATAGAAACTACTTAGGACCTTGCGTTTTGCACCAGGCTCTGAATCACCGGCTCTCCCGAGAGTCTCACCTTTCTTCTTCGAGCAGGACGAGCATCGGTGCTCTTCTTTGATGGGGATCGTACAGCTCTTCATTCTAAAGAAGAAAGATCGTCTGGAGCCAGAATACACGCGTGGTCGCCCAGTGTGGGAGTGACTGTAAACCTGAGAAGAGGCTTTCACAGCAGCAGGAATGAGAACAGAATAATCACTGACGTGCTTACAATCCTCCCTGTCCCTTTCACTCTTAAAAAGGAGAGTCATCTTTGCACGTGCTCATGCACACACGTGCGCATGCTCGTGCGCATGCTCAAGCATCATGGTGGTTATTCTGACTGGCAGGATGTGGGTTCTGGGAACCAGCTCAAGTCTTCTGGAAGAATAGCAAGCATTATTAGCTATCCAGTCCCTTCTAGAGTTTTACCATATTCAGATATATTCGGTTTGTGTTTGCTTGGCAGTGTTTTGTTTTCGAGGCAAGAGTCTATGGGAGGCCTCAAACTTCAGTATTCCCCAATGTACCCCTACTTTAGAGTGTTGGAGTCTCAGGCACGCATCACCACATGCAACAATTTAAAACACTTGCAATTTATATTACTACTTCCTGCAGGGAGTGGGCAATACAGTTTAAATGAAATGAAAATTTAAAAATGAAGAAAAACTTAAGTACAACAATGATCTCTAGCTTAGCCCACCACTCTTGTTGGGGGGGGGTGTTGTTTGTTTTGTGTTTTGTTATTGAGAAAGGTTCTTACTTTTAGCCCAGAATAGCCTTGAATTCATTATTCTCCTGCCTCAGCTTCCCTGAACGCTGGATTGTAGAATGTACCAAAAACTATGCCTTTAATTCCAGTACCTATGAAGTAGAGGCTGGCAGATATCTGTGAGTTCGAGGCCAGCCTGGTCTACACAAGGAGCTGCAGACCAGCAAAGGCTACATAGTAAAACCTGTCTCAAACAAAGATTAAAATGGGCTAGGTCATTCTTTCTTTAATTTTTAAAAACTATTTTTATTTTATGTATGTTGTGTTTATCCAAGTGAATGTCTGTGCACCAGGTGCATGCCTGTGTGTGCTCGTGGAGGCCAGGAAAGGGCATCAGATCATCTGGACCTGGAGTTCAGGCAGGTCTGACTGCACCTCGTGTGCTGGGTACAGAACCTGGACCATCTGCAAGAGCCAGACCATCTGCAAGAGCTGGACCATCTGCAAGAGCTGCAACAGCTCTGAAGCTGAGTCATCTCTTACCTCTGTTTCTATATCATAAGTTGTCATTGGCACTAAGTAGTTTCATAAGTCAAGTATCTTTGGATAATGAATATGTATACTTCCTAAGACCAATTATACAAGACCTTTCATACCAGAAAAATCTGGGCCATATACAAAAGAGAATAAAACCCCAGCAACTTTTTAACCTCAAGTAAAAATGTCTTACAAAAGTTTTATTTGGATTAAAATTGTAAGCAATCATATATTCCCACATGGTTATCTTCATATGAATACATTTAGTGTATATGTCTGTAGAGTAAAGGAATTCTCCTCTCCCCCTCACTCACTCCCTCTCCCTGTCTACCCCTCTCCCTCTCTCCTTCCCTCCCTCTAACTCCTCTATGTGGATAAACTTGTAAACTCCAGTCCCCTTCCATACTATTTCTTGCCCACAGTGATAGTTTCTATCTCTCTGGAAGAGTAAGCTTAAAAAACAGCCCTTTGTTCCTTAGCTTGCTTTTGCCATGGTAGTTTATCACAAAAGAAAAGAAGCTGATACAGAGACTCTGAAGGAAGAACTCACTTTTGGTGTCTGTGGGTTTCTCTCTTGGTGAACCATCACAAGAAAGTTGTTCCTTTACTTTGGCTACATCTTTTGGGTGTAAGAAGTCAAACAAATTCTGTCCCATCAAGCTAGCCTGTTTAGACGACAGACACACAGTCAATATCGGTTACATCACTTTTGGGCATTCCTTCACACACATAAGATAAATACCCTTTCCTGGTTAAAGATTAGTTCTCCCCACCTTCCTCCAGTCCCGACCAGTGCTGAGGATCAAACCTAGGGCCCTAAGCCTGGCAGGAAAGTTCTCTGCCACTGAGCTACATACATCTCCAGCCCCAAAAGGTGGATTTTTCTTAAGCTCAAATATGTATACATTGTACTACATGACATTAACTTGGGGTTCTGTTTGTAAATACAAACAAAAATGCATTCCAAGGGGTTGGAGAGATAGCACCATGGTTGAAAAGTGCTTGCTGCTCTTCTAGAAGACTCAGGGCAGCTTGCACACAGCCTTCAGTACTCTAGTCCCAGAAAACCTCATACACTCCTCTGGCTTCTGTGGTACACAGACATACCAGAAGGCAAAACACTCATACACATAAAATGAAATCTAAAAAATGCATTTGAAATCAAATCTGGAGAGTTACATATAAACTGCATACAACAGCAATTCCTGATTTTCTTTTAAATCTCGTTACTGTACAAGCTTACTTGATAGCTCTCAATTTAGGATCATTTCTAAGGCATTAGGATTTAAATTTCATCATTTTCTGCATATATGTGTGTGCATGCATATCTATGTGTGTCCATTCCCCCATCTCTCTCTGTCTCTCTGTCTCTCTCTGTCTGTCTGTCTCTCTCTTTATGTGTGTGTGTGTGTGTGTGTGTGTGTGTGTGTGCTCTGAACCTGGAATTCATTGATAAGGCTAGAATGACCATCCAGAGAGCTCCAGGATCATTCTGTCTGCCTCTTCAGTACTGGGCCCTACCCAGCTACATGGGTGGTTGAGATTCAAACTCAGTTCTTCATGCTAACACTGCAAGCACTGTGTTGACTGGGCATCACACAGTCCATAAAATCTATCACCTTTAGTACAAGGGAAGGGATTATATCATAGTAGAAAATGAAACCCAGAGAATCTGACTCAACATGTGAAGAAAACACAAACCCAGCATTTGCTCCCTTCCTACTCCACAAGTCCCAACACTGGGTATGTCTCACATAAAATTCCTTGCCCTTCTCTCTAATCTCAATCCATGTATAAAGTGAGAATTTTGGTTTCTTAAAAAAAAAACAAAACAAAAAACAAACAAAAACAGTTATCTTGTGTGTATATGTTTTTGCTCTCATCTCAAGTGTGGGATGTGAGGGTGCTACAGATGGCCACAGCAGCTACCTCTGATTTGTCTCATGCTCTAGCAGAGGCCTGATCCTGCCAGCTGAAGACAGTTTACCTTTGGAGTTCTGGGGACTCTTTCGAGGGCATAAAAAGACCAGAGCCCGGAGGGGCTGCGGGGGCTGCTGGCGGTTTTGATGTTTGCTGATTGCGTCTACAGTTTGCTGGATTACTGGCTAGAGATATCATGACAATGAAGCTTGGACTTGCCCCAAGGGACTCGATGCTTGTCTCCACAAGTCTGCCCTCTTTCCCCTCTAACCTTCCTTCTCCATACCTAGTGCTGGGGGTTGGAAGGAACTGAGGTGGAGAAGGGAGGTAGGTGTAAGAACTCAGTAGAGTAGCCAACTGTGGGGCAAGTGGAAGTGTTGTCACCAGACAAAAAACCGGGAAGGTGGAGGAGATTCAGGAACCCCGGCAATTCTCATAACTGACAACAGTAGGTGACTGAATCTGCTTCTGACCCTGTCCCTGTCCCGGAGCACGTGACCACGACACCCCACACGAGGATCGTGACAACTAGTCACATTGCATAGAGCCCAGAGTTCTCTGTGCTAGTGAGGTTTCTAGTTGGGCCCACCCTGAGGGTTTAGCCAATAAGCTTCCCTTCCCAGACATTCCTTTCTGCAAAAGGTATTTAATCTCTGGTCCACCCTGAATAAGTCGTATGGATCCCTTTTCCACTATGAATAAGCAGTTTAGACAAGCAAGGACTATCTCTCTTCACTGTAGAGCTATGTCACTTAAGTCTCCTACACAAGGCCCTGTTGCACTCCTGACAATCTCCCCTGAGCTAAGCCTGATTCCCCCTCCTCCAGCCCAGGGCTCATCCCAGCCCTCCAGCCCTGGTTCTGATTCTTCTCAGTTTCTAGCCGCATCTGGGTTTCTGGGAGATTGGGACCCACAGCCTCAGCCTGTGCCATTTCTCTCCCAGAGAGACAGGGCCTGGGGTCCTCATCTTAGGCTGCATTCCACCTCCCCTGAGTGGTGTGACACTAAATGGTGGCGAAGCTGGAATGTAGCCTAGTACACCTGTGCTTTGTCAGCCTGAGCGGCGGTCAGCAGCATACACCCCAGCAGCAAGACTAAATGCAGACCCACAGCCAATGAGTCCTTGGAAAGAATATCTAGGCTTTCCAGGGTTTGTAGATGTGGCAAGGGATGTCACTGGACCAGTGAGTACAGGCCCGAGAGAAAAGTCCGAGGCAATCTCTTACAGTCGGGAAATCAAACAGGGGGCCTGCCAGCTCGAGGTCCCACAGCAAAAATTATGAGCCATTTCCCTCTGGTCAGCCAAGAGAAAACAAACAGGCAGGAAAGCCACAGCTAAGTATTGGTTATCTCATACATGCTGCTGAAGGCTGTGTTGTTCTAGATCTGGCCCCAGATCAACCTCTTCCTCTATTCCTCAAAACTCCACTTACAAAATATCCACTGCAGGTGTTCCGTGCTTTGCTGTCCAGCAGCAATGATGACAGAACACCGAGACTTCTTCTCTCATGGTTTACTCAGGAGTTTTCTTTTGTGTTACAGCTCTCCTAGGTACCTAGGTATTACAGCTCTCTTAGGTACCTAGGTGTCACAGCTCTCCTAGGTTCTTAAGTGTTACAGCTCTTCTAGATGTCACGGCTCTTCTTGGTGTTGCTGCTTCTTCTTCCTAGGTGGGGCAGGTCTGCTTGCTTCTGTGGAGTGGCCCCGACTGTCTGGAGAGAGCCCCTTATATACCCGAGCCTGAGCTGCCAAGTCCTCCTGGATTGGTTCCCCGGCAAACCCTCATTAGCATACACCTGCTCAGAAGGGGCGCATGCGCAGTGGAATCGTCTATTGCTACAGTGTATCGGGAACCAGCGCCATCTTGGATTTTATCGTCCAAGCGGCTGCCTACATGCAGGGGCTGGCGAGATGGCTCAGCTGGTAAGAGCACTGACTGTTCTTCTGAAGGACCTGAGTTCGGATCCCAGCAACCATGTGGTGGCTCACAACCATCCATGATGAGATCTGATGCCCTCTTCTGGTGGTCTGAAGACAGCAACGGTGTATTCCACAGCGAGCAGCCAGCATTGAGTGGGGCTGGAGTGAGCAGAGGTCCTGAGTTCGATTCCCAGCAGCCACATGATGGCTCACGGCCATCTGTGCAACTACAATGTACTCATACACATAAAATAAAATAAAAAAAAAATCCACTGGAGCTTTTGGTCCTTTGCCTTCAGGGATGGCATTGTGTATGCAGGCACTATAGATGGGGATTTTAAAGAAGAAATTAAAATTATGGCTTATGTTAGAGAGAGAGGCTTAATGCAGGGGATAGGACTGCTCAGCCGCCTCTGTTCCCTACTTTAAGGGCAAAGCCACTCCAGTGGGAAGAAGGGGATTTGGGAGTACTGGAGAGCATGTGCTCTGGCAAGCAATGGTTAACGTTCAGAGACCAAAATTAAAACTGTAGGTAAATGGGGTTGAAGTCCAGGCTTTGGTGGATATAGGAGCTGATATGACTATTGTTCCCCCAAATCCTGGAATTCAGGATGGCCACTTCAGCAGGCTTATATACAGCTTATAGGAACTAGTAAATTGTCTCAAATAAAACACAGTGTCCAATGGATTGCCTGTGTGGGGGCAGAAAGGCAAACATGGAGGTTGGGACCTTATCCACTCTCTCTCACCTTGGTCCCAGGAGATGTTCTACAGGAGACAGAACAGATGCACCAGCCAGGTGGACAGCTCATACTAAAAAACCCAGCGGTCCATCTCTTGTACCAGTCTACTGCTATATGCTCTGTTCATACATGTTCATGTGGAGAACTCACGCAGCAATGCTGGGCTTCTGATTCTGGAAAGCTGAGAACTGTACTGTTACAATGTTTGTAACCACTGGACCCAACGTCATCCAGAGCAGACAGGGAGTGTCATCACTGGCCACAGATATGCAGTCAGTACCCAGTATCACTAATGTGAATTTAAGGTTACTTTGAATTTTTAGTTTCTTATGTGTGTGCACATGTGTGTATGCATACGTGTACAGCATGTGTGCACACATGCATATATAAACAATTACGTGTGCACATGTGCGTGTATGTATGCATAATACGTGTATGTATATATGTGTGATATGTTCCAATTGGAGGGTGGAGCATCTATTCTTACACCCAGCTGTCTTCAGCTTCTCCAGTCTCCCTCACACACGTTCTGTCCTCTGTCCCTTTCCCTGCTAACCTTAAAACTGAATGCAGTAGAAGCCAGAGGGAGGCACTCCCCATCAAAGCTGTGCTCCACCTGGGTTCTACGGCTACACACACATGTGCTCTGTGGGGCTGCTTTGGGGACAAGCTTCCCAGCAGCTCCCTGAAGCAAGTGGAGTTTAGCATGAGAAGATGATTAGCAGAGTGGTTATGTGTACGGCGTGGCTTGAGTGTGTTGACAACAGTTGGATCAAAGCTATTATTTGATGCATATAACTTAGTAATGAACAATAATGGGGTTGCTGGAAGGGACTCACACTTTTCAGAGACTCTTATTTGGTCATTACATCCTGACTGTAGGCACTGCTCATGGCACTGAATGAAGCTAGGGTCCAGAAAATGATGCCGCCTCTCAATGTCTACAGGAGACACCAATGATAGTCACATGATATCACCTCCCAATGTCTGATGGAGACACCAGTGATGGTCATAAGAATCTACTCTTCCGCCTGGAGGTGGTGGTGCACGCCTTTAATGTCAGCACTAGGGAGGCAGAGGCAGGCAGATTTCTGAGTTTGAGGCCAGCCTGGTCTACAGAGTGAGTTCCAGGACAGCCAGGGGTATATAGAGAAACCCTGCCTCGAAAAACAAACAAACAAAAACAAAAAACAAAAAAAAAATGCACTCTTCCCACTGTCGCCCGTCTCTCTCCAGCTCTGACACAGTAGCAAAGAGGAGGGACCAGGCCCACCTTCAAAGTAGAATTTGTTAAAAAGAAACCACGTGAAAAACATGGCAGTTTAATACCTGATCATAATGCAGAGTTTTGGAGACGGACTTAGAGACGAAAAGAATTCTCCCTCTTTCACATCCAACCACGAACAGGAAGCCTTCTGCTGTCTAGGATTAAAACAAAGCCAAGACCTAGTGATTTCTCTCGTACTCACTCAGCTTTCAATAAAATCACCATGGCACTAAAAGTCAGAGCCGTTAGAGTTGGCAGACTTCAGTCTAAAGTTTTCATACGGTCTATAAAGAACATCAAATTGAATTCTAGTCTAAAGGTTTTGACATGAAAATTTTAGTTATAGATTATTTAGTTGAGATATCTCTTATTACCAAACTATTTTACCATGTGCATAGTGGTCATTGAAGTAGAAAGAGATCAGGAGAGAAAAGATGGGGGTGGTGAAGGGAGAGAAAGAGACTTAGCTGGACATTGTGGCATGAAAGTACCATTCAGGGTGAGAAAGGGGCCAGCAAGAGGGAACAGGAGAGGGTGGGAAAGGCTAAATGGACAAAATATAAATATATGTATGTGACAACGTTACAATAAAGTCCATTACTTTGTATGATAACATCTTAAAATAAAACAACCCTTGCCAAAACCCACTTTGCTATATAGAGAAATCCTGTAAAGTTCTTAAAACACATAACTTGCAGCCACTTCTATCTGCATGCTGAGCAAACCAAGAGAGGAAGGGCTGAGCATGATGTCACATGCTAAAAATACATTTTAAATATTCTAATAATTTTCTATTTCTGTATTGCTCAGCCAGCTCATCACCCTGGGTAAGCCACCTGCACAGAAAAGGGTACAGCTGCACGAGGGCCCAGGGTATGGTATTCTACAGAGCAGTGTTCTCTCTCTCTTTTGAAATAGACTCTTGTGATTCAGGTTGGACTCAAAGTTGCTATGTAGTCAAGGACAACTTTGAACTCCTGATCCCTGTCTGCACCACCTGAAGTACAAGGATTCCAACACTCCCCACACTCGGTACACGCAGAGCTGAGGCTCAAACCCAGGGCTGTGTGCATGGTAGGTAGGAACTCTGCCAAATGAGCTAGATGCCTAGTGCTCTGACTCATGCTTACATACAACAACCAGGAGAAGAGCTGGGCAGACATAGGCTGGGGTTGGTGGGGAGCTGGGTAACAGGAGAGGCGAGTGGTGAGTGGAAAATGCCTCCATGACAGTGACTGGGCTTCCAAAGCACTTTGTATGATTATACAACCTAAAGATTGCTTTGTAGCCACAGATTTCACCATCCAGGGCCTGCAAGATGGCTCAGTGGGTAAAGGTGCTTGCTGCTAAGCCTAATGACCTGAGTTTGAATCCTTGGGGCTATATGATGGGAAGAGAGAATCCATTCACACACACACACACACACACACACACACGCTGCGACATGCATTCTCTTCCCTTGACAAACCAGTATAATAAAATGTTTTAAAGGCACTGTCCAGGAACTGGGAGATATAGTTCAGCTAGGAGCACTTGCTGTTCCTTCAGAGGACCGGAGTTTGGTTTCCAACACCCACATCAAGTGATTCGAGCTGCCTGTAACTCTGCTCCAAGAGAACCTCTGCCCTTTGAGGGCACCCCACCCCCACATACACACAGAGAGACACAAATGCATGTATGAATAAAAAGTAAATCTTAAAGACCAAGTTAAATTAAAAGTAACTTTTTTTATGTTAAAGAGAAATGAACAAAAACATGCATGCACATTCTACTTAGTAAGATGTGATAGCACCTGGCAAGACTGTCAATCAAATTCTCCGCTATGGAGTCTGCAAAGCCCTGCCCAAGAGGGATTAGGCCAAGACAGCAGATCTCCAAATGACTCATCCCTAATTTTCAAATGACAGATCCCCAGGAACTGGACTCCAGGTGGGTAGCTCTGGGGAGGTGGCAGCCATGGCTGATCCTTCTCATGAGGGGAGTGTTTCCAGGTATAAAGGGTCTGTCGTGGACAAGTCCAGGGGTCCACTGTTCCTCCTTATAGGAAGTGTGCGTTCTCCCCAACTAGTAAGGCATTAGCTCCTTGTCTTCATGTCTAAGTTTAAGAAATGTGAGTGAGACACAGGCTCTCTGAGGTCTACAACAGGGTGGACCCAAGAAAACCTGCCCCCATCCAAATCCAACTATAACCACTTACCTTGAGGATTAAGTGACTGAGTTCCTTATCCTGAATAAATGAAGGTTTAGAGTTTTCTCCTAAGTAAAGCTCTGTCATGCCTAAAAATGAACAGGCCAGAGTTACTGAAAATACAGAGAAAGAAATTTAGTAATTGCACCAGAACATTGGCCAGGCCTTGCCGCTGTTGTTGCAATGGCTTGAGGTGGCATTTACAATGTCTTGGGACTTTGGTGGCCATTCACTCCCCCTCCCCTCCCTCCCTCTTCCTCTTCTTCTTTTAGTGAAATAGGGCCTTCTATATCCTGGGCTGGCCTTGAACTCACTATGTAACCCATGATGTCCACTTCCCAAGTACTCGGATTATAGGTATGTGCCACCACATCCAGTTTATGCAGTGCTAAGGATGCAACGCAGAGCTTCCTGCATGCTAAGCAAGCACTCTACGGATTGAGATACATGAGTCAGAATCTCTCTACAGCCCAGGCTAGCCTTGAACTCATGACAATCCTCCTGCTTCAGACTACAGTATTCTGGAACGTTTAACAAACATTCTAGATTCATAGACTTTAAGAAAAGAAAAAAAGAAGACTACCTCTAAAGATCATGTAGAGGCGTCTGATAATGTCCGACACTAAATAAAGCGTACCTAACACAGTCATTTGAGATCTTATTTCAGAGATTATTATATTAAAATGGAAGTCTCTAAACAACTAGACAGTGGGGCGGGGGAGGGGGGAAGCTAAGGTGTTTATCAAGGTGAAAGCTTGGGCCATGCTTGGCTTGTGACACGAAAAGGAAAAAACCACATTCTCAAAACATCCAACTCCAACGTGTGGCAGCTATGGTGGCTACAAGGGGACACAACGGTCAGACCACAAAGGCAAGACGCCCCAGAACACAGGTCAGCCTTTTTTTTTCTTTTAATAAATTTGTTTTGGTTTTGTGGGGTTTTTAAAAAAAATTTAAGATTTATTTTATGTATGTGAGTACACTGTCACTGTCTTCAGACACACTAGATGAGGGCATCAGTTCCCAATACAGATGGTTGTGAGCCACCATCTACTTGCTGGGAATTGAACTCAGGACCTCAGGAAGAGCAGTCAGTGCTCTTAACCACTGAGCCATCTCTCCAGCCCCAGGTCATTCTTAAGAAGGAACCAGCAGTCCTTGATCAAGACGCCCCAGCCCCAGCCCCAGTCTCTCCTGCTAGTGATGATAGGAGGGGCTATATCCTGAGCCACTGGAATCACAAGTGCCTTTGACTAGGTTTGCAGGTCACATTTAGTTACGACCTAAGCGCTGAACTGCTGACCCAGAAGCCTACTCCATGATGACCCAGAAGCCCGCTTCCTGATGACCCGGAAGCCCACTCCATGATGACCTGAAAGCCTGCTCCAGAAACAAGGAGGCCTCCCACATTTTGGCACAATTTCCTTGGAGCAGCAGTACCAGAAAACCCTGGCATAAGAAGACAAACTCATGGGAGTCTGCCTGGGCCCTGAATTTTCTATGATGTTTTCCCTAGTTACTGCCACACAGCAGCCCTGGGGCTGACGCTGGGGATCTGGAGAGGGATAAGGATGTAGCTCCAGGGTTAGGCTAGGGCTTAGGCAGTGAAATATGTTAGCGGAATACACTGCGGAAGTGAGTTAGGGAAACCAAAAATGGGAGCTCCAAACAGGAAAGTGAGGGACGGCATCCTGGAGACAGAACCAGGGCTGTGTAACAGGTCTGAAGCTATGGGGAGCCTGGCCAGATCCATGCATACTGGGAATTTAAGAATAAGCTATTAGAGGCTGGAGAGATGGCTCAGTGGTTAAGAGTATGGGCTACTCGTGCGAAGGACCCAAGTTTAGTCTCCAGCAACTACATTGGGTGGCTCAGAGCTGCCAGTAACTCAGGCTCCAAGGGATCTGATCATTTCTTCTGGTCTTTGCTAACACTTGAGTTCTTGTACACATGTTCAATACACACACACACACACACACACACACACACACACACACACACTCTAAGGCGGGTGTGGTGGCAAATGCCTTTAATCCCAGTACTTGGGAGGCAGAGACAAACGGATCTCTGAGTTTGAGGCTAGCCTGGTCTACAGAGTTCTAGAACACAGTAGGGCTACACAGAGCAACCCTCTATTGAAAAGCCAAATAGCAGTAGCAGCTGTTGCACCTGGGTATAAGGGTACCTGCTTGCATAAAATCTTAGTACTCTCAATAACAACAACAACAAAATGTTTAAAATGTTTGTGGGAATAAAAAACATTTTCATGCTAATTGAGCCTTTGATTAATTTTCCAGTAGCCAAGTGTATTTTACCAGGCGTTGAGCTGGGGGTGGGGACAGGAGGGCACTGGTCCTTGGCACAGTTTGAAATAATTGCTGGAACAGTAGCAGCAAGCCCCACCCTCCCTACAGTAATTCCCCTGTGGACCCAAGGAGCACGATGATCCTCTGATGGCCGCTGGCTAAACTTTTGCAGAATGATCTGGCTGTGCTGGGCCAAGCACACTGAAGCTCAGGACCAAATGTCTTAACGAATCTCACTAATGAGTGTAATGCTGACTCAGGCTCGCTCAGGCTGTGTGGACGAGCTGACCACATGTCAGCTGAGAGGGACCATGGCATCTGCTCCAGGGAACCTCTACAGGTTTAGAGTGTCTCCCTGATGAGTCCCTCCCTGCACACACCTCTGCTGTGGTACAGACGCCCCCCATGTGTGTGTGTGTGTGTGTGTGTGTGTGTGTGTGTGTGTGCATGCACGAGGGCTGGAGGGAAGGGGTGGCCAGTACCCTTCTACCACACGGGTTCTGAGAATCGAATTCAGGTTGCCTGACTTATTGACAAGCTCCTTTACCTGCTGAGCTATGTCACCAGCCCTGCACTAGGTGACAATGACCTCACTGTGAGTCTGGTCCCCTTGTCAACACAACAGAGACTTTGCCTCATCCGCAAACCCTGCCCCCCAACTCTACCCCTCTCTCTCTTCAACTCCAGCGCAGAATAGGTTTGCAGCTGGTGCTAGATTCATGAGCGTTGAATTAGCCAACTGACTGGTGGCTTTGCTTCGCCTCCCCCTGGGACAAGGCTAACGTGAAGGTACTTGAGTAATCTCTGGGATGGTATCAAATGACCTTGATGGAGCCTGAGAGGTTTCATTGCTAAAGACTCAAGGGAAACACAAGTGACTTGCCCAACCTTCAGGAGTGGGTAGAGACTGGTATTTCCCAACAGACTCATGAAAACCAGACCTCCAAGCTCTCTGAAAAGATGTCCAGACAGCTCTTCTCTGCTCTGCTCTGCTCTGCAGCAGTCCCAGCCCAGCCATGTTGCTACAGGTGTCCACATGACAACTTCATCTCTGAAGTCCTTGCTGAGTTTGGTTTCACAGGCAGAGATCTCTAACTAGAACCCAAGTCAGCCAGAGTGCACTCCATTTTTATACTTTTGTTTGTTTGCTTTGAAACAAGGTCTCACATAGCCCAGGCTGGCCCTGAGCTAATCTGCCTGCCTCCACCTCCTGGTGCTGGGATTTCTGGTGTCTAACATCCTACCTTCTGCCATGAAGACAAAGTCAGTGTGTGTGTGGGTAAGGTGGGCAGACATGTTTGTATCAAATCTTCACAGCCAGGACCAACCAGAGTGACAGCATTCTGGTGCAGAGTCAGTGCCTGGTCTGGAGCAGCCGTCATTCTGGCTTACCTCTCAGAGACCTCAAGTGCTGCACTGCCCTCCTCAAGACGCTGAGCTTGTCCAGTCTGTGGGCCATGGGGATGTGTGGAGGGATCAGAGATGACAGTTTCTGAATCAGATGGTTCATCTTGTCTCTCCGACGCTTTTCTGTCTGGCTGTGAGCTTCCCTGGAAGGAAGGAAGGAAGGAAGGAAGGAAGGAAGGAAGGAAGGAGGAAGAGAGGAAAGGAGGAAGGGAGGGAGGAAGGAAGGGAAGGAGGAAGGAAGACAGGAAGGGAGAAAGGAAGAGAGGAAAGGAGGAAGGAAGAGAGGAAAGGAGGGAGGGAGGGAGGGAAGAAGGAAGAGAGGGAGAAAAGAAGGACAGAAGGAAGGAAGGAAGGAGGGAGGGAGGAAGAGAAGAAAGGAGGAAGGAAGGGAGGAAGGAAGGGAGGGAGGGAGGAAGGAAGGGAGGGAGGGAGGAAGGAAGGAGGAAGAGAGGAAAGGAGGAAGGGAGGAAGGAAGGGAGGGAGGAAGGAAGAGAGGAAGGGAGGAAGGAAGAGAGAAAAGGAGGGAGGGAGGGAGGAATGAAGGGAGGGAGGAAGGGAAGGACAGAAGGAAGGGAGGAAGGAAGGAAGAGAAGAAGGGAGGAAGGGAAGAAGGGAAGGGAGGAAGGGAAGAAGGGAGGGAGGAAGGAAGGGAGTGAGGAAGGAAAGAGAAAGAAGGGAGGAAGAGAAGAAGGGAGGGAGGAAGGAAGGGAGTGAGGAAGGAAAGGAGGAAGGTAGAAAAGGGGGAAGGGAGGGAGGGTGGGAGGAAGGGAAGGAGGAAGGAGGGCGGAAGGAAAGACGGACCTCCTGGACTTGTTAACCCCATCATTCAGAGGCATGTGGGGGCATGGATCCAGCTCATCACACTCAGGATATGAGAAGCCAGAGCTTCTGGGAAAAGCACTTGTAAAAACATCTTACCTCCACCACATCCAATGCCTTTGACCATGACCTTCCTAGGTTGAGACACCTGTTCTGAGGCCCTGGATCCCCTCCCTCCCTCCCTCCCTCCCTCCCTCCCTCCCTCCTGTGGAAGAGGAGGTGGCCTCTTCTAGTAGAAGCTGACATGGTATGTGCACAGCTGTCACTGGCACACTCTCCACTCTCATGCAGCTCCTGATTATGTCTAGAAAGTGCTTGAGCCACGACTCTGAACAACACCTGTGCTAACTCTAGCATTATTGTTGCTGTGACCTTTGACCTCAAGTCTTGGTTTCCAGCTAGCTCCCGGAAAGAACACAGTCTTCACTGGAGACTGGCTGTCACTCCCAGGCCCATCTCCATGTTTAAGATCACAGTGGTTCAAGCCTGCACTTGGAGATGGATACAGGAAAACCACTGCAAGTTCAAAGCCAGCCTGGTCTATGCAACTAAACCCTGTCTCAAAAGCAGCAGACCAATGATAAGTCCATCCCCTGCTCACCATTCAAGAAAGCATCTTATAATTTGTATTTCATTTACTACTGCTACTATTTATCATCATCACCAACACCACCATCCTCCTCATCACTATCATCATCATCATCATGGTGGGGGGGTGCACACCATAGCATGCAGATGGAGTTTCAGCAACAGCTCTGTGGAGTTGGGCATCTTTGCACTTTTCATATGTTCTAAGCTTGACACAGGTTATCAAGCTGACAGGACCTTTGCCCTCTGAGCATCGCAGTGGCTTAGAGGTCTTTAATCACCATCGGCTTCTGTGACTCCTCCCCCTCCTAAGCCTCCTTGGTTCTCCTTGCTCGGCTCAGCACCTTAGACAATTTACTCAGCTTCCCTTGGCCTTAAGTAATGGTGTCACCGTGACCCCCTGCTTGATGTCTATCTCTCCATTCTGCAGAGCACCGAGGAGAACACACCCTGCCTATGGCTCCCCGCGGCTCCCTGGCTATGTACTGTGAAAACGGCTAAAAATTCCTCCTTCAGCCTTTGCCCCCAAATGCCTTCTAAGAAATCGGCAACTAAAATAATTCCAAACTAAATGCATTCCCTGCATCTTCCCTCCCCCTTTAGATCTCCCCCACACATGCCCCTCCCTCTGTGTGGTGGACCTTGGCTGTCGGGGCACAGATATTCTTTCTCAGTCTTCCCTCTTCTTTTCCTCAAAGGGTCTAACTATCTCGAAGCTCAGTAGAGTCCGGCTTTTATGATGTTCCACAGTTATGTCTTCCCCGTCTCCAGCCACCATCAGCCTCCCTCTGGGGCCGTGCATGGCTCCCGCAGCCTTTGAATCAGCTTCCTTCTCCTGTCCTGTGCTGCCTACACTTCCAGAATTACCACTCAACAATCCTCATCCAAAGGATACTGCTCTTTTTGAAACACAGTGTGTCTTACTCCATCAGGTGTCACACAGTAAGCTCTTTTATTTTTATTTTTTATTTTTTTTAACTGAGGGCTAAAGAAGTGGCTCATTGCTTAAGAGCATAGCTGTTGTTGTAGAAGGCCTGGGTTCTGTTTCTATAACCACAGATGACTCACAACTGCTGTAACTCCAGTTCCAAGGGGTCTGAAACCCTCTTTTGGCCTCTGTAGGGTATCAGATTCCTTGGAGTTGGAGTGGTAGGCAGTTGTAAGTCTGTGAATGCTGGAATCCAGACTCGGATCCTTTGCAAGAACAAGTGCTCTTAACTACTGAGACATCTCTTTAGTCCTACATAGTAGATTCTGGATAAATGTCAAATGACTGCATACCACAGACTCGGGTCATAGTCTCTGAGAACCAGCTGTCTACCCAAAGCCAATAGGACCACAAGAAAGTGGCCATTCTCACAGGATCTTCTTTACAAGTATTAAAAAATCTGGGGCTACAGGCCAAAACATCTGGCCATTCTCGTTATCAGTGACCTGTCTTAGTAAACACAGAATCAAGAGTTTTATAGGATTAAACTGATAACAGATCACCAAGGCCCAGTTGCCTAAAACTGATGAGCTGAGTGGTCAGTGAGAGGAGCATTGTTTTTTTAAGCCAAGCACTCATGGATATTTTGCTCCCGGTGGGGTATTCTGATGAGGAAGGAGGGGAGTTGGCTGTGCCCATGAGCACTGTGTATTGATTATGCGCCAACATGGCCTTCAGATTCTAGCTGACTGTCCCGGGTGTCCATTGTCACCAGCACTAGAAGGAAAGGTCAGCGGTGGGCGGTAACCCACGGCCACGCAGTCTCAGACTCAGAAATACTGACGGAAGCACAGTTCCCTTTTTCTGATGAAAAATTTCGTGGAGTTCGAACAGCATGCACTTACTGGGGCAGCTCAGAATCACGTCCTTTGCGTTTCTTTGGAAACTCCACTACAGTAGAGTTGACGGGTCCAGGAGCTGCGAGTTCTGTCCCTGGGCTCACATGACTGGCAAGGCTCTGGCACTCCAGCAGCCCTTGACCTGTAAGTGAGGGAGACATGCTTTAGACACTGGCTTTCACCATACGAATTATCATGTTCCACAATTTAAACAGCAGTTCTGCCTTGGTATCTAAAAACTCAACCAAGAAAAACCATGACAGGATGAGAAGTTATCTAGAGAATTCAAACATTAGTTTGAAATATGTATTCATCCATCTTCGGAAGTTTCTCATCCTCACCGTCAGACAGATGTACGGAGGGCACGCAGCACAGGGGCAGCTAGACTGAGGACAGTTAGGTGACAGTGGGAAACAGCAGCAAGGTCAGATAAGTGGCAGTCTCACTTCCTGGCTCTGAAACACAATGACTGTGGTCAGCTTCCCTCAGAAGCCTGTGGTCACCTAAGGGCTGACTATTACGAGAGAGAATTGCTGAATTCAAGAATAAGACGTAACACCAGGCGTGTGTCTCAGTGTAGAACACTTACCTAGCACACACAGGCCATGGATTCCACCCTCAGTGCCCCAAAAACCCACAACGAAAACAGACATAGTTTTATATCGAGGTAATTCCCGCCAATCAGTTAACTCTGAAAAATGCAGACCAAGGCGCCTTAGGGAGGACAGGAGCCGCACCACTTCCTGTGACTCTGAGAGGAATGAAAATTGTAAATGTTTGGAAGGCGATCTGGAACACAGTATTGAGGACCATGGGACATGCCGCACCTGAGCCAGCATGTATCCCTTTGACTGACCCTGGAATACCAGAGATGCGCTAAAGACTTTCCTCCAACAAATTCATCCACAATGGCTGAGTGTGATGTGCAAACCTCTAGCCCCAGCACTCAGGACACAGAGGCATGGAGAGGGCAGGTTTGAGGCTAGCCTGGGCTACAGGAGATCCCACTTGCCAATCGGCTATGAGATCGGATCCTCTAGCATCCTTAGATAAACCACAGGACTAAAGGAAAAGTTAGAATCAGTCACTGTGTCGGCCACGGTTCAGCTGTCACATCTTGGAGACAAGATCAGGTGGGGAGACCTAGAGGGCAGACCCTCACTTGGGCAGTGGCTTAGGCATTGATCATCGCAGAGGACATGGCTGGTACCGAGCAGTGGAGCCTCCCTCACTAATCTTATACCTTAGTGGTTTGGGCCTTCTCTACTTCCCGATCCACCACAGCAACAATGCAGTGTGCAAGCCTCTCATGAGCCAGTGAAGTCAGAAACACACCAGGAAACTTCATGTACAGGGACGACTTGGTCAGCGCTTCCAAGGAGACCAAACTTCCCTGTGGCCTGTAGCAATGCATGCTTAGTTTATTACAGGATGGGGACCTAACTGGTGGCTTCCTGACAAATCCTCATGAAAACCTTTCTTAGCAACTTCCGTTACAATACGTTACAGGTGCAATGCTTTCCTTCCTACAGTTCCCAACAAGCCTGATTAGTACACTCCACGGCCTCAACTCGAGCTTTGTGAACTCAGTCTTTCCTAAGCAGGCTTAGCAGACCCTGTGTAGATCACTTTACCAGCCTCAGTCTCTCCTTTAAAAACCCACAGGTGCTCACTGCCTCTGGCACAAGAGAACCAGCCGAGAGGTGACTAGCTCTCACCGTTGGTATACCATCAGCAGGGAAATGCTCCCAGGCAGACTGGAAGAGCCTGATCTAATCTGTGGGAAGCCCTGCTGTGCTCTCGGAGATTCTCAAACCGAAACTACAAGTTGACAGCTAGTCT
>NW_022196903.1:140810832-140816516 GCF_008632895.1 Mastomys coucha | reverse complement strand
CAGGTCTTCCACATTCCCGGTTCGTGGAACCCCACGCAGGTAGGAGCTGCGGGACGGCATCCTACACTAATCTATCAAAAGGCCTGAGACATAGCTAAGAAATACCTGAGGCTTCTTCCCTAGAGAAAACATTGCTGGTGGACAGCTGCGGCAGAGACCCCCGGCCTGCCTGTGAATAGCCCACCCTGAGTTTCCAAACTGGCCTAGGTGGACAGCTGCAGCAGAGACCCCTGGTCTGCCTGTGGACAGACCACCCTGAGGTTCCAGACTGGCCTAGGTAGCCCCACTACTTTGCTCCTCTGGCTGACACTTGCACCTGCCAACACCGTTCAGTTGTTAGGTGAAAGAATTAAGAATCCCTCAAAGCCATGAAGGCCAGCACCCCACTCCTCAGATGCCAGCAGGTCACAGAAATGGTGGTTTTGGAAGGCTTATGTGCCTAAGTTCTCAGCTCCTTGTCTATGCATCTGGAACACAGAATAAAACAACATCATTCTTACCTGCTGCAGAGCCTGTGAATTACAGAGCGGAAGATGTTCAGAACTCACGCAGAAAGAGATAAAGGGTGAGCTGTCAACGTCCCATGAGAACCACAGCTGAGGTTCATACACTGAATGACCTGAAGGAAGATGCAGGGCTAAATGCCCATGGTGATTGTAAGGAGACTGAGGAGAAAGGAGAAACCACTCAGTCATGATGCAGACGGAATAGTCAGAGTGACACAGCCCAGAGAAGGTCTCTCCGAGGATGACCTTCAGAAAATGCTTTCCCCCTAATCCCAGGATGGACAAGAGCAAGACGAAGCCGTTCTTCAGAACTTAGAGCCTCCTCCAACCGTTCTAGACCTGCTGGGCTCCACTGAGGCTGTGGCAGGGTTTTCCGAAAGGCCTGGGGCAGCTCTTGGAGTTAAATGAGGCCCTCCTTCACTCACACCAGAAACCCAGCCTCACCAATACATTTCCCACAGCTTCTGAGTAAACAGAAGACGACATGTGGCCATTGGAATAATAATTAATGTTAGTGGGTAGGCCCCGGTGGCCACTCAAGGAGGATCGCCATGCCAGTTAAACAACTTCAGAGGCAGAAGAGGGACTCACCAGTGCTCAGAAATTATTCCCATGTCTTTTCAAAAAGTGTCGATTATTGTAACACTATAAAGGAATCTAAAAAGAAAAAAAAGGAAGCTACTCTCTAAGACATTATGAAGTGTGTGTGTGTGTGTGTGTATGTGTATGTGTGTGTGTTGTGTGTTTTGTGTGTGTGTGTGTCTGTGTGTGTGTGTTGTGTGTGTGTATGTGTGTGTGTGTATGTGTGTGTGTGTGTTGTGTGTTTTGTGTGTTTTGTGTATGTGTGTGTGTATGTATGTGTGTGTTGTGTGTGTGTATGTGTGTGTTTTGTGTGTGTGTGTGTATGTGTGTGTGTATGTGTGTGTGTATGTGTGTGTGTATGTGTGTGTGTGTATGTGTGTGTGTGTGTATGTGTGTGTGTATGTGTGTGTATGTGTGTGTGTGTGTATGTGTGTGTGTGTGTGTTGTGTGTGTGTGTGTGTGTGTGTGTGTGCTGTTTGTCTTGGAGGAGGTTGTTTTTGGGTTTTGTTTTGTTTTGCTTTGTTTTGAGACAAGAACTTGTGTATATTGAAACTTGACCTTGGCCTTGAGCTTGAAATCCTCCTGCCTCAGCTTCCTGAGTCCTGCAACTGCAGACGTGTGCTTGCAGGCTTATGAGATCAAACTCGGCACAATAAATACTTTAAAAGCAATAAAATAACCCTGCCATTTATACCCTTAATACCACCGTTACCATAGTAACAATGATGCCCAGAATCTAAAATTGCTGTCAGCCCCTAGAGAAATCAAAAACAAGTCATTTCTAACTCTTTCTCTGAATAGCTTGCCTTCCCGGCATTTTAAATTCTGAGATGTGGATTTGATACTGCCACCCCCTCTATCAGCCATTTTGCTTCCTGTCACATGTCTCAGAGGTAACTGTGGTGAGTGTGTAACGGAAGCAATAAGGGCAGGGCAGATGGCCCAGGGGGCAAAAGCATCTGCTGCACTTGCCTGAGACTCAAGTTCCATCCCTGGAACCATCAGGGATGATGGAGGGAGAGAACTGACTCTCAGAAGTTAACCTCTGATCTCCACAAGTCTGCCTCAGCATGCACACTCGCATGTGCGCACACACATGCACACTCACATGCACACACATACATGCACATGTATACATGCATGCACAAATAAAGAAATCAGTTTTAAAGATCTTTAAAGAAGTGACAAGCCAGAAGTGCTAACGTTTAAGGAAACTGGAAGTGCCATGACCCCAGGTAAACTGGGTCTTGTCTCTCTTCAGTAAGTCAGTGTTGTTGCCTAGGAGACCCATTAAAGTAGTGGTAGCTGATTACAGCGCAGTCCTGTGTGTCTCCATGGTAATGCTAGGGCTGCTGGCCTCTGGCTGCCATGTAAACTCATGTAGGAAGTTTAATTCTCCAATCAGGGAGCTGGTCCACATTCAGAGACTGAAAGCTGACCTGGGGGCTCATGCCTAACATTTCATCAGCAGATCCCCTGGGCCCTGACAATCTTCTGTCCTGTTAGACGTTGTTCTTCAGGGTATTCAGTCAATGTCAGCTGCATTTACTGCATACTAGCTTTTTGTTTGTTTGTTTGTTTTTGCTTTGTTTTTTTTTCATTTTGGTTTTTTGAGACAGGGTTTCTCTGTATAGCTCTGGCTGCCCTGGAACTCACTCTGTAGACCAGGCTGGCCTCAAACTCAGAAATCTGCCTGCCTCCACATCCCAAGTGCTGGGATTAAAGGTGTGTGCCACCACCGCCCAGCGCATACTAGCTTTAAACACCTGTACCGCCAGATGTGGTAGTGAATGCCTGTAACACAGTGTTCAGGAGACTGGGTCAGGAGAATCTGAAGTTTGGGGTAAAGCTGGGCTACATCATGAGTTCCAGAAGGGCTCAAGAAATGTAGTGAGAGGGGGCTGGTGAGATGGCTCAGCGGGTAAGAGCATTGACTGCTCTTACGAAGGTCATGAGTTCAAATCCCAGCAACCACATGGTGGCTCACAACTACCCATAATGAAATCTGATACCCTCTTCTGTGTACTCATTTATAATAATAAATAAATCTTTAAAAAAAAAAAGAAATGTAGTGAGAACCTTTTGAATAAGAAGAAAAGGTGGAGGGGTGGGTGGGTGGGGGTCTGTGCTAGTTTGTATATATGTGTTCAGGTGCAATAGTGTGTGGGGACTGCAGGTGACATCGTTTCCTCTTGAGACAGTGTCTCTGGCCTGGAACTCACCACGTCCGCTAGGCTGGTTGGCCAAGCCCCTTGAATTCTCCCATTTCTGCCTCCTCAGCACCTTTATCAGGCCTGGCTTTTCTCCCCATGAGTTCTGGGGAGTCAAACTCAGGTTCTCATGATTTCAAGCCATTTACTGGCTGACCCTTTCCCGAGCCCCAGATCTGTCTCTAAGAAAGACACCAGAACTTGAACATTCCCCTGAGTGCAGCAGTACAAGGCCCCTTATGCCACCCCCTCATTTGGAACTTTTGGTGTTGTTTCCTGTTTGAGAAAGGATCTCTCTGGTAGCCTAGAGTTGCCTCTGAAACCACCATGTAGCCTAATTTAGATTCAAACTTGTAGTAATACCCCTGCCTCGTGAAGGCTAAGATCACAGATGCAATTATTTCACTGTACCCACCACGCTGAAGTAACCCGTAAGCCACAGAGCCTCTGGCCCGGAACTGAGTTGATACGGGAACATCTGTTACTGCAGATGAGGGTTTCCAGGTGTTATTCTCCCATGTACTAAGTGCCTTGGTCCTCTCTGTGATAAGCCTTCATCATGCAAGTGCATTAAAAATCAAGGCTGAGGCTCTCAGCTCTGCCCTACAGAGCTCCATGGGAAGGCTCTTGGAGCACCAGACATTTTTTGCTTGTTTTTTGTTTTTTCCTTGTGAGTGCATAGACCTCAGAACTACACTGGGAAGCAGAGGCCATGGTGACTGTGAGCTAACATGGCCTGTGATGTGGACAGACAGAGAGGGTCAGGTACCTGCTTCCCAAAACACTGTCATGGAGACAAACTAAACAGTTCTGAGAAGGCTTTTGGAAAGGCAGATGTGGAGTAGCTTGAAAGTCCTAGCAGCTGCTTTTCCAGAAAACGAGAGAGGATGAAGGGAAGATGGGTGTGAAGGGAGGCAGGGCCGCCCTGCCCATTTGTGGTGAGAGGCATTACTCTGCATCCTGGTCCTCTCCCTCAGTGGACAGGTACGGCTTACTCTCTCCCATAGTGAGGAAATGCTGTTACCAACAGGAACCAAAAAAAGATGCACGTGCCTTTCATTTTGGAAACATCCGTGCCCTTCCAACGCACTTTCGAGGTTAACTGTTCATACAGCACCCCACCCCACCAGACCCTGCAGGGGAAGTCCAACGGCCACACAGCAGGGCAACTTCAGCAAAGCTGGCCTACCCTTCCCAGATTCTACTCAGATTAAGGAATACAAATGATACAATGAAACAACAACACAAAATGTTCCAGTCACCGCCATTTTCCATCTTTGTCCCTATTCTGTCCCCTGAAAGATGTACCTGTTGCTTCCTTGAGAAATAACCCACCACAGATGCTAACTGCTCACTCTTCATAAACTAGTCGATGCCTCCCCAGTTTTGAGAGGGGAGAGCCTCGTGCTCAGTGGTTGGCCTGTTGTCTTTTGTTTTGTTTTGTTTGCACAGTGTAATGCTGAAGCCCATTTCTGCTGCAGTTCAAATGCGAACCGTCTCCCATAGGCTTGTGTCATTGAGCATTTAGTCCCCAGGCTGTAGTGCTGTTCTGGAAAGTTGCAGAACCTTTAGAGGTGGCGCCTGGCTGGAGCGTTGACTCACTGGGGCCGTGCCTTGAGGTTTTAAAGCCCAGCCACACTTCCTGTCTGTTCTATGTGTCCTGTGGACACAGGTGACCACTGGCCTCACACTTCTGTTGTCGTGCCTTCTCCACCACACTGGGCTATCTCCCCTTGAACTGTGAGATAGAATAGACCTGTTTCTGAGGCGCTCCTATGAAGTATTCAGTTAGAATAAGGAGAAGAGTGGTAAATGTAATCTCTCACCCAGACAAATACTGCTGCTGAAGCCTCTGACCAGAAATCTGTTTGCTGAGTCAAGTGTACACTTGATGGGTGCTTCATGAATGAATCAGCCCTTAAGCAAAGCCTTGTTCATTTAAGAGCTATCGTTCTACTGGGCACTCACTAGGAGAAGGAATCAGAGATGGAAGGGGTGGATCAGAAGCAACCCTGCCCGAGTAGGACCAGCATGCCGAAGGCAGAGCCACAAAACCAACACTGCTATGACAAGCAGACCGGAGTGCTCCCAAGACAAAAGCTTGATAATATGAAAATAGGAATCAGAAAGGGTTTCTGTGGTAAAGATGGTGTCCTCTGCAAAGGTCAGGAAGAAAGCTGGAGTACTCCACTCGGTTTTAATCCTTGCCTATTTAATATTTAATATTGCCCGCCACCTGCAGAGTCGAAGAGTTTTAGCACAATCTTATAAAGAAGGAAAATGGAGCTCAGAAAAGCTAAATAATTTGGCCAAAATCTCACGTCTAGTAAACAATGGTTTTCTTTTCTTTTTTTTTCTTTTCTTTCTTTCTTTCTTTCTTTCTTTC
>NW_022196903.1:140799936-140810822 GCF_008632895.1 Mastomys coucha | reverse complement strand
AATCCACCTGCCTCTGCCTCCCAAGTGCTGGGATTAAAGGCGTGCGTCACCACCGCCCGGCTCAACGATGGTTTTCTTAAACAGATATCTAACATAAACAAATAGGAAAGAAAAGAGGCTGTGGCCCAGGGCTCAAGTCTGGTAAGATTCCACAGGCCTTGGGGTGGAGCCCAGTGGTAAGGCAGGAGCTTAGCATAGGCAAGATCCTGCCTGGGCTTGATCCCCAGCACCACATACACACACACACACACACACCCACACACACCCCTGAAAAAATTACCCAACAGAGTTTTGTGTATGAGTGTTTTGCCTGTATGTACATATGTACCACATGTGTGCCCTCTAAGCCCACAGAGGCCAGAAGAAGGCATCAAACTGCCTGGATCTGGAGTTAGAGACAGTTGTGAGCCACCAAGTGGCTGCTGAGAACCAAACCTAAGCTCTTTGGCAGAGCAGGGAGTGCTCTTAACCACCGAGCCATCTCTCCAGCCCCTAAATGTGCATCTCACTCTCACCTGACCCCAGGTATCCCATAAAGCAGAAGCTCCCATTGTCCCTATTTTACAGAAAAGCTAGATACTGAAAACTGGGAGGAGCAGGGGACAGATTGGCAAATACCAGGGCAGGGAAGCAAACCTACAGGGCAGGCAGATGGCTCAGCTTCCCGTGGGCCCTGAAGGCTAACTCAGAGTCCCTGATAATGCTGAGAGGGTTCTAGGCTGACTAATGAACTAGATCCAATGCACCAGAGCAAGTCAGGTCCCGAGCCCATCCTGGATTAGCTTGTGTGATGCACTCCTGGAAGGAACTGCCTAGGACACAGGCCAGGAACAACAGTTTATACAAAGCAGAATGGGATACCTTCTGAGTCAGGAGCATGAATTTAAGCCACTACTGTTGCAAAATGACAACTCAAAGGGCTAGGTCTGTTAACATCACAGAAGAGATGAGCAACTGAGAAGCAGGGAGGAGGGTGAGAAGCTGTTTCAGAGGCTGCCCAGGCAGGCGATTCTGGCCAGCACATGTCTTTCTGGAAGGGCCCTCTCTCTAGCTCCAAAAGGATGCTCAGCCGCTGGGCAGGGCAGCAGGCTCAGTATCAGTGTCCAACCCATAAGCTGCTCTCAAAAAATGTTAAGTGAGCAGACAATTATGTTTGGCTCCACCTAATTTTTTTTGTGGCTACCTTCCAAACAGCCTTGAAGTTGTAAGGTTTTTGGTTTTTCACATTGTTTTGTTTTGCTTATTAGTCCTTACAGTTGCAGAATGTAGAGGCCACTGTAGTCATTGCCCCCATTTTACAGGGAGGAAACTGAGGCACCCAGAAAGAGAGTGAAGCAGAGCTCAGAGCAAGAAGGGATCTTCTTTTTAACAAAATGAATTTGAGCACCATGCAGGGAGACCACAGGAACCTTTGAAAGGTCACAGGCAGAAATTTCCCACCGATTATTAAAGTTACACCAGAAAGTTGAGACAAGCCTGTAGCCAGCTCTTGGGATGCAAGTTCAGGTAAAGTGGGTTGGACAGCAAGTTCCTGGCTTGCCAAGGGCTACACAGCAAAAAAATCAATCAATCAATCAATCAATCAATCAATCGTCAATCAAACAATCATCAATCTCATTCAGCCAGCCAGCCAGCCTGTCAATCAAAATAACTGCGACCCTGACTTCTGTGCCTGTTTTTATTTATTGGTGTCTTTTTTTTTTCCCTCCCGATTCCCGCCTGCCATAAATAACAGCTTCTTATGATTATCCTCTGTGAAATAATGGTCATCACGTTCCGGAGGAGACACCTCCAAGTTTTATCACTGAGAGCAAAAGAGGACAGGTGAGGCAAAACTCCCAATGAGACTCACAAAATGAAAGGAGCCAAGGTTACAGCCCTGGCTTGGAGTCCTGGGTTCAATGCTCACCCGGGAAGATAACAGGTTTGTTTCCCCACTCCCACTCCAAGCCCACTGCGCTTTACGGAGGCTGTGATAAGAGGGTGCTTGAGCTTCTCTGCTGTCCCCAGGTCCCGACTTGGCCACTGGGACTCAGCGCAGCGAGGCCTCCCGCAGCACCCTGGAACCCGGTACTTCCTCCAGAAAGGAGCAAACTCGACTGTAGAGCACGCAGACTCTGGATTGTGCCCGCAGCTCGCCCACTGCAGGACGCAGCTGGGACCGGACCCTACACCCCGGACTGGGTCCCGGAGGATACACCTGCGCTGGGGCTGTGAGGACCTAACGCCTTGATCCACAGCCATCAGACGAGACCCTGGTGTAGACATGCGGGGACCCCTCCCCAAGCATGGGATGGGGTCCTGGCTCGCCGTCAGGGATCCCCGACACAGTTTCGGGGTCTCGGCAAGCCACTCACCTGGCGCTGCAGCCCGGGCTGCAGCCATAGCGCGTCGCTCCCTGCACTGGGATTGGTCACCGCAGGCCCGGCAGCTCTAGCCAGCCCCGGGCGGGACCAGGCACCCGCACGGGAGGAGCCTCAGCGGAGCCGGCGCGCAGAGACCCGCCCTGAGCCAACTGGCACGCCCTCCGTGGCGCTTGCAAGATAGAGGACAGGGAGACCTTTGTATGGTGCAAAGAAGACTCATCAGTGGTCCTGGCCCTTTTCTGTCAACAACCGCCCCAGGGAATCCTGTAGCAGTTAGGCACATATGCAATCAAGACTTCTAGGAGCTCCGGGTCTCCCTTCATCCTACAGTTATACTTCTAGAACACACAGACTGGCTCCAGCCCACTGGTTGCGAGAGGGATTCCTCAGTACACTCTGCCCACGTAAAGCAACAGGACTGAAAACGCCAGGGCTTGGTAGGAGTCACTGGTTCTCCAAAGAGTGGGTCGCACACTCTTCTTGTTAGGCCCAGAGGGCAGAAGTTGTGGACCTTCTTAGTTAATACAGTGTGGCAAGTGGGTGCCCAAGCTGCTGCTCCTATCGCACGCGAAGACAGGGCCCCATCAAAACCACTCAAAGTCCAGAATGCTAACTAGTACAGCTCAGAAAAAAGTCACGGCTCTGGTGGATAGTCTGGAGATCCACTCAGGTCACCCGACACTTGCTTAGACTCTGGCTTTCTAGACAGACCGTTGTTCAGAAAGGAACCAAGCCTTCTGGACAGGAGCTTGATCGAAGTTCCAAAGTGAGGCAGAGTTGTCCGGTCCTGACTGCACAGCGCTGTTTTTAACCTCTGACACCCAGCCATTCCCTCAGCCACAGCCAGAACTAGATGAACACTCTCACCCGTTTGCTTCTGTTTTCTCAGTCCGGGAAAGTCTAAGAGATGAACACTGCAGAACGGGAGGAGATCTTGTAGTACAAGCAATGTAAGCTTACCCCTGACTAGCTTACAAATAAATGAGACTTAGACTGTGGTTGTTTTATTTGCCTTTGACAATTACTGGAGGTCACCCCTAATCTACTCTTCTAACTGCTGGCCTGGCTACCTCCCAGTGGTGTGCCCCAGATACTTGCTGTTTCTTCTGGCCATGTGCTCATGGTACATCTCCTCTCATGGAGGGTTCCTTTCTCTTCCCGTTCTTCCTCCCCACCCCCCACATCTCTCCTCCAACCAGGCCACTTTAAACCCACCTAACTCTAATCCCTCCAGTAAATGGTACAGATAAAAATCAGTATTACAACCTGCTATAATCAAACCAATTGACCAAACCTCAACAAAATCTTTACTAACTAAACATCTGACAGAGGATTATTGCTTACACTACATCAAGAATCCAAAGAAAATGCCAAGGAATAAAAAGGAGCAAACAGAAACCCCACTTAAGGTGCTCGGGACTTGGCCCAGCGGTTAAGAGAACTCCCTGCTCTTGCAGAGACTCAGGTTTGTTCCCAGCATCCACACAGGAATTCTAGTTCCAAGGCACCTGTCATTCTCTTCTGACCTCCACCGGTTCCTGTGGCACACATACATGCATGCAGGCAAAACATTCAAACATAAAGATAAATCTTTTTTTAAAAGCCCAGTCAATAAGTAGGCTAATGAAATAAACAGTCATTTCTCAAAATATGAAGTACAGATGGCCAAGAAACATGAAAACGTGTTCAGATGCAAATTCAAACTGTGCTGAGATTTCATCTCCTTCAGAATGGCAGACATTAAAAAAAAAAAAAAATGAGGACACATGCACAGGATTGGACAAAGGACAAATGACCCCTAACCCAGTTCTGCTGGGAGCCTAACCAGTCCGGCCTCTATGGAACTCAGCATAAAGATGCCTTAAAAACTGAAACAGAGCATCTAGATGACACAGCTACCACCAAGCCAACTCATCACAGAGACGCTGAAGCATCCATGTTTGCTGTCGCCCTGATCATACAGCGTAAGCTTTGTAACCAATCCGTTTCTGTAAGCAGGTAAAGCAGGTAAATGTGGTATGTATGCTCAGTGGACTTTTATTCAGTCACAATGAACAGAATTATGTCATTTCCAGGAAAACAGACCTGAGTGGGGATAATCATGCTAAATGAATTAAGTCAGGCTCAGAAAAACATCATGAGTCCTAGATTTTATGAAGCGTATATAGAAAATGAAACTGTCTCTAGGGACAAAGGGAACTGAAGGGAGAGGTGAGAGAGCGATAGGGAGACTGTGGTCAAAGTAATTTATATTCTTGGATGACAATGTTCTTAGGAAACCCTGTACTATGTGCAATGAATACACTCCAATTAAAAAAATAAAAAATGAGTACTTTGGCAGAAAGATCATACATAGGTCAGGCATCCTCAAGAGTTCGCACCCTCTGCAGTGACCAATGAGCTTATGAGTGAATCACCACAGGGCCTCTCTTCCCTGAAATAATGACTCACTTCTTCCAAAGCCTGAAAACAAAGAGAAGAATGTAGCTCCCCCAGGAAGGCAGGAAGCTGTAGGCCCAGGCCAGGCCAGGTGCCTTGGGGCAACTGCTCTCCCTCTTGTCTCCCCCACCCCATCAGTAACATCTTCCTTGAGTTTCTTTGTGCCTGGAAGCTTTACTAGGAAAAGGGTTTGTTTTATTTTATTTTATTTTTAAATAGCTGGGCTATGCTCTTGTTATCCTAGCACTTGGGAGGTAAGGGTAGAAGGATTGAACAGTAGTTGAGATTATCCTTGGCTTCAAGTGCATTTGGAGGCCAGCCTGGGCTGAGACTGTCTCAAACAAACCCAAAGATGAAGGTGTGAGGAAGGCTAGGGATGTGGCTTGAGCTCCAGAACTCCGTGAACATGTGAGGGTGCACATATGCAATCCCAGCTCTACAGAGTGGAAAGCTGGATGCTCAGGAGCTCAAGGTCATCCTCAGCTGGACAGTGAGTTCAAGGGTAGCCTGGGCTACAGGAGATCCTGTCTTAAAGATGGAAAAGTACTTTCTTATTTCTAACCAATAATTCTCTCTTACTTTCTTTCTCCTTGGAGAAATTTTGAGAAAATGGATTTGCAAGCCAACTCACAGAGTTCTGGTCAACATCCGTCTGTTTCTAGCTCAGAGTCCAAGAATGGCCTTGTGTGACAGGAACCCTTTCTCATCCCAGTGGGCAGTAATTTTGCTTCACTGCTAAAGATCCTTAAAGATCAGCTTTCAAGGCAGAACCAGTACTCTTTTGCCCACCTGAGAAGGAGCCTGCTTTACAACCATGATCAGAGCCTTTCCCAACAGCTGGGCCAAACAACAGCATAGCTAAGCCTAAGATATTTTCCAAAATTCATACAAATAACAAATATCCAATTTCAAGCTTTCAAGAGTGTAAAGCGAATTTATTAAACCACTTTGGCTCCTGGCAGGCCATGCATGCACTGTACCTGCCCAGGATTCATGAATGAAAGACACATATTCGCCCCCTAATTTTGATGTGTCTTGACTAACTCTATGGCTGGGCATTTCTAAACCCTCCCTGTAGCTAGCACACATTCCCCTCTGGCCTTCTTGGCTTAACACCTTCTAAATCTATGTTTTATCTTTGCTGCCCTATTACCTTCTGAGCAGCACCCCTCCTCCAATAGGGCCATTTTCCTTTCCACCTACATTGCTGGGTGATGTTCTTCTGCAGCTCTCAAATCTGATCCCTCTCCCTCTGAGTCATGGTCATTCTCCTCTTTCTCTCCTCCCTCTCTGTTCTTGCCCATGGAATCTAAAAGTCCCTCCTCTGTCTTTCTGCCCAGCCACTGGCTATATGGCAATTTTTTTTATTATCAATTGAAGACAGCTGGGGGCAGGGACCCTCAGGTCTGGAAGTGTGACTTTGGGAGCCAAATTAAGACACAACATTAGAACCAATTCCCAACATCTCACCTTTTCTGTCCAAATGTTTTTGTAAAAGCCTCTTCTCTTACATACAAATTGAGCATAACTATAACAATTATGTAAATTACAAACTACGACATATAATTAACATCCAGTTCATCATACTTGTCAGTTAAAGCACTCTACTATTTGTCCTGACTTAAAGAGTTTACAATTCTATACTTGAATTATGTTTTGACTTTAACTTGTATTATCATCTGAAAACCATCCTTTCTACATCATCTTCCTCAATGGTAAACAACTTGAGTTTGATTATGAGATATAATTAGTCTTCAACCCCATCAGAAATCCAAAACCAAATTATTATCTGAATGTATAGGAAGCATAGAACATAGCTTTCAAAACTTAGCCAGTTGGTAGAGACAGCTGACTACCTGGACTGTCCCCATTCCTCAAAACATCAGAGGATCTATCTTCAGCCTTCTGGTCCAGAACCATCTGACACATCTTGAAATGAAGCAGGAATTATGAAGGACTAGTTTACTCCATCTTGGCAGAGCTAAGCTGTTGACTATCCCCCACTGTGTGTTCTTTGTGGACAGTATTTTTTTGTCTGTAGAATAGGGTAATTTTTGCCATAACTGGAGCAACTCCATATGGAGGTTTTAATGCTCAGTTTCTTCTTTGAACCAAGACAGGGGTGTGATCAGGAGCACAATTGTCTGTAGTCAAATGATCTTTAATAATGAGTTAATATTAAATGTCATATTCTGTGGGGTTTTTTGAAGACTATCCATCTCTATAAAGTATATCTGAACTGTTAACTTGACCATTCTTAGTTATTTCTGTTTGAATATTGTAGAAAGCCCCTTAATATAATTAGATCAGGATCTAATATAACCATGAGTTTACTTGCCTTACTTAATCATCCTAAACAGTTTGCAATAACAGTTATTAGAAGGACTGGGTCTAAGCCTTGTATTCTTAAATGAGTTGCATAGGCACAATGCCTATCTAAGAGTAATTATTAATTTCAAATTTTGTATTAATATAAGAAATTTATACCAATGAAAACATTAATTCTATATCAGTAAATAAATTCTGTACCAACATAAGAAATTATAACATCAATTTTGCATCAATTATAAAGATTTCTACCAATGTAAGATTATGGCTATATAATGCTTTGTTCAAGAATAAATTTAGTAATCCATTCCATCTATTTCCTCTCTGTTCAAAATTATGACCATACCTAAATTACCCCTTAAAATGACAACCTACCTATACTTTGTAAAAATAACCATAATCAGACACCCAAACCCAAGGGATCTGGATAACCACTCTCCATAACTTTTTCCTGCTGAATAGGGGTGATGAAAAATTCTTTAAAGGGGTAGGGAGGGATAGGAAAATTAGAAAATTTGTTTAGGCTTAAGAAAGCTAGCTTTAGCATCTGTTATCCAATCTCTGCATGCTTAGAAGGCTCAGGTCTTGACTGAAGTTTTGACTGGATCCATCTGAAACATTGGATGAAGTGAGGTCATCTAGAATCATCAGTTATTCCTGAAGCTGTTTTGGAAGCAAGTCTCTGGAAACAGCTTTAGGAGGTAGGAGGCTAGAACAGCAGATCAGTCCGGCATCTCTGAGGGTGAATCTTGTCAAAGCTGTACATTCTATAATAGATGAATCTCACAACCAAAACTTTTAGTAGTATTAAGATACTCATATGGATTGTACAAGGTGCACAGATCAGTTAGGGATGAATTTTTGTTCCTTGTTTGAGCAGGTGAAAGACAACTGCCTTTTCATGAGTTAATTTAATCAGTAACTAATTACAATAAATCTTCATTCATACCATATGAAGGATGGCAGAAAGAATCTTAAGGATTCTATAACCAACAAGATTTACTGTCTAACTTTAGCTGAAGTTTTGGCTAGAGACATTTTTATGTCTAAGCCAGTTACTGCTATTCCCATGTCTGGAAATCAGCAGATCAAGTTACCTGTGCTGTTTGATTTTCTCGAATTTTTCTTTTCTGTCTATAGCCAAGATCTTCAGGGGGTCTTTGCCTGCCATTTCTGATCCATATCACGCTGGAAGGGGTCCAAAGCCTCTTCTCCTTTCCTGTCAACACAATCTCTCTCCCACAACACCATGTCCTTGGTCCAGTAACCAGAACTCATTAAAGGTATACAATGAATCAAATTTAATAGCTCCGGGTCAGCTCTGATAGTAAACTGCCTCATGTGTTTACATCAAGACGGTCTCTCGTAATTCCTTGGGTGCACGTCCTCCCGAGATTTGAGTGGGGGGTCTCCCCACGGGGGTCTTTCATTTGGTGCATTGGCCGGGAAAATCTAGAGTATAATAATACTAATATTTAGTTCTATGATTAGAACTATCTACTAGAAGGAGCAGGGAATGAAAGAAAAATTAAGTTTGAGGCCTGTGCTGGCTAGTAAGAAAATTCCAAATAGGCCTGAACAAAAGCAAGCAAGCTGTTAGACATCCCGGGAACTAGCAGGCCAAGAAGAGATAAACCATAAAAATAAGAGAAAACATGCAAGGACATGTCCGGGTGGGCCCAAGCATGCAAGGACATGTCTGGGCAAATGACCCAACTGAGTAATGGGCCATCTAGTCCTCTTAGATATGGTTTGAGGTCAGCCAGATGCTCTGTTGACTCAGATTAGCACCAACCTTAGGAATTTCTGCTTTGATCTGTACGTACTATAGCTGATATTTGAACTAGCCAATTATGTATAGCTACGCCAATTATGTATAGCTACGCCGATTCCCCTGTTTCCCCAGACCTTTTTCCTATATAAACCCCTAACCCCTGAGCCTCAGGGTCAATTCCTGTGTCTCTTGTATGAGATACGTGTCGACCTGGAGCTCCGAAATTAAACTGCCTCTTGTGTTTACATCAAGACAGTCTCTCGTGTTTCCTTGGGTGCACGTCCTCCCGAGATTTGAGTGGGGGTCTCCCCACAGGGGTCTTTCATCTCTCTCCCAGAGTGTTTTTAATATCATAAATACTGCCAAGCTATTACAATGATCTTCATTTTGATAGTTAGAACAACTCAAAGCAATTAAAACAATCTAAACAAATAAAATCTGTTGGGATAATGCTCTTCCATCATCTCCTGTTTTGTTCTTACATGATTAAATTTTAATAGTGAGATCAAGGCCTAAATTTCTACTGTCTGAGATAGGTTAGGCTGCCTATCATCTGCTTTTCAGCCTATAATTTAAGATCAAAAGCCTCAATTATTTACTCATGTAAGTATACTTAAATTATCTCTTCTATAGAGATTACTATCTCTATGGGTACCTATGTCCCCTCCTCTTTATGTAACTTGAATTAATGTAACTTTCTATTACCTGTCTAAGTTTATTCTACTTACCTCCTGCTTCTGACTTACAATTTAAAATCAAAAGCCTCAAAGTATTTCTTTATGCCATGTATACTTAAGAACATTTAAAACAATTACCATTATATTCCATTCTATCCTTAAAAACAAGTAATCAAATTTTATTTGTCTCTAGCCTTTGATTAGCAGGCAGTGTCTACCATTTGACTCTGCTTCTGAGCAGCCAGCCCCTTTCTTTGCATAGCAGGGGATCCCAGCGCCTCTGAGCCCAAACTCTTTGTATCATTGCGTGGGGAAAAATCCCCATGTGGCTTGGGCAAAATATGTAGCCAGCTAAAAAGCCAATTCTCCCCAAATCCTAATCTTATATCATGGTGTGAATCTCCAATTAATTTTAAAAAGTGAGTTCTTGCCTAGCACTGCACCTGCCCAAGAGCTCTATGGATTTGCGAATGAAAGATGCACATGAACCAGCTAATTTTGATATGCCTTGACTAGTCCAGTGGCTGGGCATTTCTAGACCTCCCCACAGCTTTAGTCAAACCATTGGACACATTGCCAGCCTTCCCCTGGAAGCCGGTATCCCTCCTGGAGAGCTAAACAAAGGCTCTCTGCAGACCGTCACCTCTCCTCAGAAGTAGCCGCTTGGAAGTCCATCCACCAAGATACAAGACTGCCCATCACCTGAAGGCTTCTGAGTTGCTGGGACTTTGGTGTCTGACACTGCAGAGTTTACATTATGCAAATATCATGGAACATAGAGACTTGCTTTAGTATTATTACTATAAAAACCCTGGCCCCCTGAGTAAAGTGGAACTGCCACGCACACTTTGCGTGAGGGAGGTATCTGAGGCGTAAACTTCAAGGAAAGTCAGTCTCCTGCCTCCGCATTGTCGCCTGGCACCCCAAACTCAGAGGTAGCCCAGATATGTCCTCGTACTTGTGTGCTAGGGGCCCACCAAGATATCATTTCTTTACAGCTAGAAAAAGAAAATTCGGACATTGCTCTCTGACCGTCACCAACCTTCCAACCTCCTAGTCAAACCCTGGCTTGGAATGTTAAGCCATCCAAACTAATTGCCTCCAGCATTTTGGGTAGGGCATTAAAGTTTACAGAAAGAGACAGCATAGAGCATTCAGCATTCTAGATTCAGCAGACAACATTCAGCATTTGGACTCGCTCGCACTCGGATTAGAACCAACTTTGGTGGACTAGGATTTAAGATTCATGCAGTCTGTAGCCCTTCCACCCCACCCCCGGGCCCAGAGTGCTTGGGCCCAGGG
>NW_022196903.1:140772837-140799926 GCF_008632895.1 Mastomys coucha | reverse complement strand
GGGGGGGGGGTGCAGCACCAGTCGAGATTCAGGAGATTGAGCATTCAAGATTCGCACATTCAACATTGAAGATTTGAGCACTCAGCATTGAGGACTCGAGATTCAAGCCTCTATTCTCCTGGCTGGCACACCCGCAGCCTCCCGGGACTCTGGTCGGGACCATGCAGCCCGAACATACTCGGAGCCCAGGGGTGCTACACCAGTCCATAGGAAGTGGCCGCTGTTTTAGACCTAATGTGTTTTAGATGGCCTCAGATGTACCTTGACTACTGAGCTGCCAGATTTTTCATCTCTCTTTTGCAATGACTGTAAAAGCCTCCTGTCATTTTTAAAGAAATACACTCAGACCTTACACCACTCGTGTCTAGTCTGTTTGTCAAAGCTGAATCCCATGCACACCTGGCCAAAACCCATCGTCCCGCGGAACAAGGGGCTCCGTAAGAAACCCCAGTCCGTGGTGGTTGGTGCCTTAACGTGTGGCTTCGGTCAGGTAAGCTATCTCTTATTCTTTTTTCTTCTTTCAATTAATATTAGGCCGGGATAGGCTCTTCTTTCAATTAATATTAAGCCAGGATAGTTGTTCCCACAATAACCAATAGGAAACATGTAACATACTTTCGGTGAGTCTACCAGTGGCCTCTCTAAAGCTCAGCAGCCGCCAAATCCAGCCAGGATGAGAGCATGGTCTCAGCTCTACCCCATCGCTCCTGATTGAGATGCACTTAGCCTTTCCAAAGGTTAGCAACACCCTCCCTTTAGACAGAGTGCCTGAGTCCACAGTAGTTGGACCACCCACCCCTTGGTTGGGTTGAGAAATGAAGTGGGGGACCCTGTATTTCTTTATAACCATTTTAGAGGATATGAGCCCTAAGGAGCAGCAGCCGGCAGCCAGCAGTACATCTAGGTACCAGTTAATTAAAAGTTGATACAATCACAGCCAGTGACAGGGTGAGGGGAGAGGGGACTTTCTGGCTCATTATTTTCTTTTACTCTCAGAATTTTATTTTTATTGTATCTATATGTGCACATGTGCCTACAGACATCAGAGTTGCCTGGTCCCCCTGGAGCCTGAGTTTCCAGGTAATTGTGAGCCACCTGGCATGGGTACTGGGACCCAAATTCAAGTCCTCTATAGGAGCAGTAGTCACTCTTAACTGCTCAGTTCTCTCTTCAGCACAGCAAGGTTCTCTTAAAAAAACTATGTGATGCTATGTGATACTTAATTCTCGTAGCCATCTCACCAGCTAGCTTGTGTTCACTCTCTGACCAAGGACAAAGCAAAATGGATGACAAAGTTAATAATGAGAGGATTCCCATACTTCATGTTTTTGTGCTGCTGCACTGACTACCCTGGAAGAGACTTGTGACCTTTTGTTGGGACCACTTCCTTACTGGTGAAGCCACTTTTACCTTCCTTGAGTCACCTGCACTCATTACTACCCCACATGACAACTCTGTCATCTCACCCTGTATCCGTATGGGGTTCTGGAAGTGTAGGGAGAGGATCTGATGGAGCATGCTCTATGCTTTGGGGTAAGTACTGACGTGGAGCTGCAAGGCAACATCCCGTGTGAATCAACATTCTGGTGATTCCATTTCTTTACAGAACAGTTGTAAGACAATACACCATGTAAGTGAAAATATGCTTATGAATGTAAGTTGCTTCACTAGATGTTTCTGAGAGCTGGATTTAAGAGCTTGCAAGTTTGCTCTCTTCAAATTCCAACCTCATGCTCCCACTGTTCTTACCACAGCACTGTTGATACTTGCTGGGCACACCAGAGAATAACTAGGCTAGGGGGTGCTATTGGGATCCAGGGGATTTTGCCTGACGCTCTCTGGCAAGTCCTTGTTGTGACCTCCACAGGAAGGGGCATGGTGGGTGTTGGCTGAGTCAATCCTATCTCTGACCTCTCATGAGTATCTTTAGTTTACAGATGCCTTCGGTTTCTGACTTACTGGAGGGGCTGCACATAAGACCTGAGCCCAGCAAGTACCTAAAATGACAACTTACAAAGTTTTACGTTTTCAGTTACAGATCCAAACAATTTTAAACCTAAACTTGTTCAACTGTCTTGATTCAAAACTTCAAATACTTTAATCTTTTTATGATGTGACCCTTCAGATGTAATAGCTATTTGGTAATTTTACTCACAATATAGTATTTAGGTTTTGGATAACACCTATCTGAAACCCGACAACAAACAAACAAACACCCCACCAACAGAACTTTTGTAAAGATGGTTTTATTCTCGTTGTGCTGTGGGTGAAGAGGCTCTCGATGCCCCTGCCCAACAGTCTTCTTAGCACTGGATGGACTCAGAAGCCTGATGGTTCTGGACAACTGCTTATTATATTGCTTAAAAAAAAAAAAAAAAAAAACTACAATATACTTCTATTACTTTATTCCTTCATCTCCTCACATTTTGCAATAAAAATCTAAACTATTTCTAGTAGTCTCATTTTTATTAAGTATTGACTTCTTTAAGATTTTTCAGAAATAAGTGCACTTCTACAGAGAAAATAATTTTGAAATAAAATGAGAAATAATCATGATCATAGCAAAACAGTTCCTTTTGAATTTTCCAAATTTTAACAATTTAAAGAGAGGATGTGCCAGGACCCTTTTCTGACCCTCGAGTAACTTACTTTAGACTGCCAAAAGATAGGTAGCTAGCTATCTCTCTTGCTGGCAGAGACAGACTGGTGGACTAGATTCGACACCAAAACAAAGTGTGCTTCAAGATATTTTAAAATGTACAGCTTGTACAGAGTTCTAGGTGTGTTTAAGAGCTATGCTGATATGGAAATAAAGGAGCCCTATCTTAAGCCTTAGCAGCCAAAGAATATATTTAATATTCCATTTTTACTACACAGCTGATTGGCCACCTATAGATAAGTGGTCACACCTTACTTTGGACAGCCCATGTTTCATACATCTCCAGACTTAGCTGTTAATAACCGCTTTAACACAAAGGTTTTAATGAAAAAATACAAGTCTCCATTCAATCAGGAAACCAATACACCTGAATTATTTTCTGTATCCTCAGAAAAACCCAAACCACCATTTATAACAAAACTTCCTAGATTCAAAATAGGGCTTAAGAGAAAATGTCGTTATGCTCAGCTGATTAAAATACGGTTTTATCACTTAAATTATATTATTCACCTAAAATATGGGAAATGTATAATGGAAGAAAGTCGCCTCAGGGGATCTCTGCAAATTATTTGCGTACTTTGCACTGTGCCTCATATTTTTGCTTCAACAGGGAGACACAGTCTTTAAGGGCCTTTACACTAGCTTAGGGAACACTTCCATGAGAGATTCCTGAAGAAGGGGTAGCCATGTTAATGTCGGGGGAGGAGACAAGGAGCAAAGCAAACTTCCCCAAATGCGCCTCCACCATCAGCAACCCCGCCTCTCATGGCTTTTACAATCACAACAGAGAGATTAGAAGTGTTCTGTCCCCACATCATGGAAATGTAAACTCAGGAATTCTCTACACTAATCTCAACCCACCCCAGTTACCTGGACCTGACAACACCCACCCTATGGTAGTTAGGTAGTTATCGCACCTGAGCTAGAGAATTTGGAAAGGTCTCCTATTCAACCTGGTCACCCTCACACTAGAAAAGTTTCATTCTAAAAGAAAAGGTAGAATCCCTATCTATAGTCGGGGGTGGGGGGTGGGAGGGGTCTCTGCTGCAAAAGGACCTTGAGACAGACAATTCGGAGAAGCTCAGATACCCTGCAGATAGCAAGGCAGCTAGTCATGAGGGAGGCTTAGCCACCATTTTCAGTGCTTTCTCCAAATACCTGGGATAGGGGATACACTGGGTGGCCTTAAAGGACTCACCAAAATACATCAGGAGCTGTTGGCCTTGACAAAAGAGGGGTCACAAGGCATTGCTCAGTCCCTTCAGGAGACATCCCTCCCATGAAGCCTCACTGTGTCACACCACAGATGATAAGCATTAGCCGTTCCCTGAGAAGTTACAGCTCACAAAACTACATCTCTTCAGAAACCTGTTGCGGAATCAAAATGCTAAGCAAGAAAAGATGATGTGATCGATCCTCACGGAATGCTGACTTTTCTGCCCGGGCTCCAGTCACACCCTCCCAGCCTGCACCCACTTCCTTTATTTCATTATGGGCTTTAACCACAGTGATGAGCAACAGTGAACAGGGCTGGCCTTGTCAGTCACGTGGAGCAGAGGGAGTGCAGCACCCCGGTAAAGCAGAGCTCCATTCCCCGCTGACAGTCACTGTCCAGGATCTTTGGTTCATTGGAAAACAATGGCACTAGTGCTATCAAGGGGACAGAGGGTCGCCAGCAGGACACACGGTGCCTCTGCAGAAAGCCACAGTTAGTCACACTCTGCTCTCCACAGTGCCATGGACTGATCAGAAGTTGACATTTAAAAAAATAGTTTAATAAAAACATACTAGGTTCTACAAGCAGCTTTCATTGTCATTTCTGAAACTCAGCTCACCATCCTTTAACTAAAACAATGCTATGCCCTCTTGTTAAAATGGAGTAGCTGACAATCACTTAGGTACATCTCCCTGTGTGCATACCAATTGTCACTATCTCTCAGCACCGTCAGCCTTGGAGATGCGGAGTGAAGGTGAGAAATGTCCTCACCATGACAGAAGCCTATCTTCCTACCACTGGGTCTACGTGAGCGTTTGACAGGAAATTCTAATGTTGACGTCAGTGTCCGTAAGTTCCTTGGAGCCGGTACAGAAACTGTCTTTATGTGGAGCCTACAGTGTCCAAACCAATGGGGCAGATGTTCTAACAGCAACCGTCTTCATGTGGAGCCTACAGTGTCCAGACCAATGGGGCAGATGTTCTAACAGCAGCTACAGAAGATAGCTTCTCACTGATTCTAGACCCACAGGCTCTGCAGTGAAGCACGGACACTCTGAGCGACCTCAGGCTGCCATGGTGCTGCCGGTGCTATGCAGTTCTGGCTGGATTAGTGTTGCAATGGGAAGCGCAGCACTTGGGCAGGATGGACCTCTCAACATGCACATAGGAAGTGCAGTTAGGAGGGAATGTCCGTTCCTTTTGTTCCAGTACCTTTGTATAATAAAGTTAATTAAAAAAAAAAAAAGCCGAGCAATTCCCATAGCCATAGCAGCCTCGATTGCCAAGCTGCAGTCGTCCTCTGGCTGGAGAGCAGCACCATCCCGGAGCGCCTGGTGCTGATGCCGAGCCAGCCTGGGGTGCAGCTACCTGAGCTCTCCAGGCTGTCGGCCACTGTGATCATCATAATTTCCCAGCCTTCATGTATGTGGGAATGGAGCCTCGCTGGGTCAGTCCTTCAAACCTTTTGTAGGTGTAATTGAGAAAAACCCAGTCTTTGGATTTGTAGTCGGGCTCTGTGGTATTCGGCACTAGAAAGAGAAAAAAGGCAACTAAGGGCAAAGGCATTTCATTGGTGATGTGTCTGTCACCTCACAGGTGACTGCAGTGTGGGTATGCTTGTGAACCTCTTACCTGGCTGTAAGATATCAGACTCAGGGAAGTCATCAAAGTTGGAGGTGTCATCTATACTCCGGATTTCTATAGGGATAGCAGCTGGTCTTTCCCTGCAAAAGGCAATTCAGCAGCCATGAGGAACCGTGTTCAAGGGTCGCAGCGTTAGGAAGACTGAGAACCACCCTTCGACTAAGCACAAGAAGCAGCTGCCTCCTCTGAGAAGTCACTGCCGTGCAGCTTCTCAGTGTGTCTTCTCTGGAGGACACACTATGTGTGACTGTGATGGTCATCTTGAACTCGTAACTGTCCAACAAATAGCTCTAGAAAAATCTTGCCCACTGCAGCACAGCACAGGAAACCCAAGGGTGTCTGTCTGCTGTGGCTCTGAACATCTAAGTGGATGTCAAGATGGTTGAGTGGGATTCTTTTAATAAAATGTTTTCATTTACTTAGAAGTTTTACACGAAGACTTTCTCATGCTTTTCCCCTCAGCACTGGGGACTCAACAGAGCTAGGCAAGTACTCCACTCCTGAGCTCCAGTCCCAGACCTTATGCCCCCCCCCCTTTTTTTAGGTGAGAAGAAAATTAAAAGAGAAGGTATTTTACTTAAAAGTTGGACGCAGGGAGATCAGATCTATTTAAGTGAATTAGGGCTAGAATTCTAGTGAAGATTAGTAAATACAAAGACATCTGAGAAAAAGGGGGGGGCATGTACTTGTGATAAACTCTGCATGCAAAGCTTGTCAGTTATAAACTTTAAGAGGAGAGGTCGGGTTAAAAAAAAAAATCTATTCACAAAGATGCCTTCTTATGCTAAAAACATTTAACTATAGGAACAGTTAAAAATGTCATTTAAAACTTTTAAATTGGCCAGGCTGTGGTGGTGCACATCTTTAGTCCTAGCACTCAGGGGCAGAGACAGGCAGATTTCTGAGTTTGAGGCCAGTCTGGTCTACAGAGTGAGTTCCAAAACAGCCTGGGCTACACAGTGAAACCCAAACAACAATAAAGACAAAAACAAAAGCCAACAACCCCCCCAAAAAAAAGACAAAAACCTTTTAAATTATATTTATGTATTTACTTATTAAGTGTACACATATAACCCCACCACATCACAGGTGTAGAGGACCACATTCAGGAGTTGGTTCTCTTCTTCTACTCAAAGGACCCGGGAATTGAACTCATTATCTGTCTTTTCCTGCTGAGCCATTCCAACAGCCACTCATCAGCCTTTTTAAAAATTTTAATATTTCTTTTAAAAAAAGATTTATTTACTATGTACAGAGTGTTCTGCCTACACACCAGAAGAGGGCACCAGACCTCATTATGGATGGTTATAAGCTACTATGCAGTTGCTGGGGATTGAACTCAGGACCACTAGAAAAGCAGCCAGTATTCTTAACCTCTAAGCCATCTCTCCAGCCCGAGGCTTTTTATTTTTTCAACAAATATTTAAAGGATCTATTAGGTGCTAAGCATAGCAGGTTATACAAAAGCCTGTACTGTCCACGCTTGTACAAGAAGACTCAGTTGAGTGGAGAGAGCAGCAGGCCCTGGGCTTATGTGACTCAACTTCCGGTCTTAATTAGCAGTGTGCGTTTAGGCAACCACACTCTACTCTGTGACTGTTTCTATAACCAGCACGCTCTGTCAAGGAACTCTAGCTCAGACCACGAGCCAGACACTAACAGTGCCTCAGGGTAAGATGAAAGACATATAGGACAGGCTCGTCAAAGTGCTGGGCAGTGTGACCTCCAGAGAAGACACACTGAAAAGCTGCACCGCAGTGACTTCTCAGAGGAGGCAGCTGCTTCTTGTGCTTAGTCGAAGATGGTTCTCAACCTTTCTAACGCTGCGACCCTTGAATACATCCTCATGGTAAGGGTGGTTCTCATCCTTCCTAACGCTGTGACCCTTTAATACAGCCTCATGGTAAGGGTGGTTCTCATCCTTCCTAATGCTGCGACCCTTGAATACAATTCTTCATGGGGTGGTGACGCCTCAACCACAAAATTATTCTCATTGCTACTTGATAACTGTACTTTTGTTACTGTTAGGACTCATAATAGAAATATCTGTGTTTACAATGGACGTAGGTGACTGTGGTGAAAGGGTCATTCAATTCACAAAGGTCATGACCATCATGTTGAGAACCACAAGTCTGGAAGAAACACAAGTGCACTAACCACCAAATGCAGAAGTTGGTATCTGTCAGCTCAGGAGCAGAACCTACCTTATGTGCCCCCAGTCTACACCCTCAAAGAACGGATGGCCTTTGATCTCTTCCACACCACCATTGCCAATTCTGTTTTCAGAATCAGTACAAAATCTAGAAAGGAAAACCAATTACCATATTTTTCACCTCAAACACTCTAATTGTTAATACATTGAATGATTTTAGAAAGCATTTTAATTTAGATATTGAAGCTACTGTGGGAAATACAGGGAAAGTACAAATTACCCATAAACCTATCCTTTAGAGATAACTGGCAAACATTCCAAAGCTACTTTTCATCTTATAATATTAATGTAGTAGTAAAATTAATAATACAATAATAAAATGTAATATTGTGTTAGCACAATAAAAATTATTTTAAGACCTTTTCTTCACTGGCTATACTAAGAACATTTTGTAATGCTGCTCAATATTTTCCTGTGAGGTAACTTTTTGAGGTCTCCATACAGAGATATCAGACTGTTCTAGCCACTGCTACTGCTGAAGACTCATATAAATTTCAATTTTTCACAACTAAAATAACATAAGAAACATACCTAACTCTTTACCCCACACGGTTATATATGCCCAATTAAACTCTTTGAAATGAGACTGCTGGGTCAAAGATCATGTCCAGCTTAGCAGCTTTATAAAACATGCTGCCATCTGGCCATTCCCAAGGGTCATCACCATGCACGCTCCTTCTGGCACTGACTGGCACTGACTGGCACGGCCGTCAGGAGGCCGTCTTCTGCTTGCGGCCCCATGGCCTCTATGGCAAGAGCTCCGGATCCATTCATTCCCCCTTTCTCTCTGACGCACTGAGTCCCTGCACTCTAACAGGAGTGACACTTTGCTAATAATATCGCCAGGATGTCCAACAAGATCTCTTCTCTCTTCTGAACACCATCTTCCCACAAAATTCTTTTAAAGTGTTTGCACTTTGAGGGTTTGGGGAAATAGGAAGCCAAGAGCACTTGCTGCTCTTGTAGAAGGCCTGGGTTCAATTCCTAGCACCCATGCTGGGTGGCTCACAACCACCTGTAACTCCAATGGATCTCCTAGCCTCCATGGGCAAGTGATACCCCCACGCTTACATACAAATAAATAAAATCTTTTTTAAAGTTTGAATTTTGTAAAACTTGTCTTTATACTGACCTCCCAAGACCTTCCCTGCCTCAGAGACCCTGACCATTCATGCCTTTGTCAAGTTTTAAGAGCCACTGACCTGAGAATCAAGTCCTTGGCTTTCTCAGAGACAGGCACTTCTGGAGGAAACGCCAGTGTCTCCTTCCAGCTCATAACTTTTCTGTACGTTTCTTGAGGTGTCTCAGAGCAGAACGGTGGAAAACCTGGGCATCAGAGAATCAACAATTTATCAGCTTTTGTGATCAACTCAAGCAGACCTACAATATGTGCCACAAGAGATGAAACAGCCCCGAGTGCTCTAAGGCAACACTGCATGCATCAGCTTACTATACAATTACTATAAAGTCTACATGGATTTAAAACCCTACTTCATTTCATCTGAGCCCTGCATTTCCAACTTGAGAAAGCCAAGTCAATTAACTACTACCAAGGTAATTAACTACTACCACAAGATTACCGGGCAGTTTATTGGGTATTTATCAATATGTATTTAATTCTGATAAACATGAGAAATAGGTTCAAAATGACTGTGCTCTATTGTCTTTAATATCTGTATTATGTTTAAACAATGGCACCACAAGAGATGTGTGTCATCACACACACAGAACCTACCTATCAGCATCTCATACATAATCACGCCCAAGGACCACCAGTCACACAGTTTGTTGTAGCCAGTCTGCATGAATACTTCTGGAGCAATGTAGTCTGGTGTTCCAACCGTGGAGTAAGCCTACGAAGAAGCAGAGTGTCACACTGGCATTCTGAACCACTTATAAAACACCTGAGTACGGCTTACTACAAGAGGTGGCACTAGACACAGGAGGCAAGTTTTCAGTGTAGGTGACTGTGTGTTACACGTAAAGCTGACTGAGGAGGCTGAGACTGGCACTATGCATACAACACAGGACTTTGGTTCCAGGAGGGCCCTGAGTCCACTTCAAATCCTACAAAAATGACTTCTTAAAGACAGCAGCTCTCAAGGAAGGGCACCACTCTAGGAACCGGTGGACACCTGTGACAGCAGACTGTCATTTCAAGGACCTGGGGAACCACAAGACTGGCAGTTGGTGGGCTGAAGGAATTTCCTGCTCCAAACATCAATGAGCTGGCTGTTGCTTCTCCCTCGGAGCCAATGACTCAGCCAACAGAAGAGTCCCTGTGCACAAGTAGAAGCTGCTGCATAGGAACACTCTGTTAGCTGGAGAAATCCTCTGCTATGTTTTTATTTACTTTTAAAACAGGGTCTCAAAACTCAGGATGCCCCTGCCTCAGTCTCGTGGGATTACAGGTGAGCACCACGTTTTTTAAACAGTATTCGCTTCTTCCCCTTTAAAAATAGTTAAGCCTGTAATATTTTTCTCAAATGTAAAATCTGATTTACAAATAGAATGTTTCTCCTTAATGTACAACTAAGCACATTTCTAAATCTCTGAAAGTTTATTAGAATACGAAGGTTGTCACTACTTGGCAAATGAGCTCAAAAATGCAAAAGGCCATTTAATTGTGCTGGAGGCGCCAGACTGCTGCTGCCTCTCAGTCTAGCATGTCCCAGGGGAATGGCAAGTAGGCAGCTTCATTGTTTACTTGAACTGAACAAATACTGACAAAGATGTCTGCATATGTTGGGCATTGTATAAGAAACTAGGAAAACAAGTCAAAGCCACTTTCCTAACCATAAGAGTTCACAACTAGGTTAACTATAGAAATGCAAAGAGGAAGGAAGCAAGCAATTCTTATATTCATTACATCCCAGAGGGAAATAGCATGGGTGAGAAATAGCCCTGAAATTCAACACTGAAGGACTGGCTTGCCTACTAATACACTGTTCCACACCCCAGGCTCCTGTCCCCTTGGTTAGCTGTAATACTGGTGGCTGTAGGAAGAGGAGTTAAATGCTCCAGCAGGGCAAAGAAAACATTGGCTACAGAAGCAAAGTTGCTCTTCTGTGGGTCTCTGTAGGAAGTAAGGGGAAGGGCCACAGTGGAACCAGACAGGAGTCAAAGGAAGGTTGCAGCTGGTAAGATACCAAGAGGACCTGGTAACAAACAGAGACTTGGGATCTGAAAGAAAAGGCCGGTGCTGGGGGTAGCTGCAGCTCCATAAGACTTTCTCCTTGGGCAGTCTGTTAGGCTCTACTGCTCTTCTATTTGCTTGCTTCTAAGGTTGCTAACTCACAGAGGCTGCTTCCAAGAAAGCTCCACTATCTCAGAAGAGAGCCAGACCATTCCACTGACAGTGAACCACACGCACACGCAGCTACAGTTTCTTCTCTCAGCTTAGTGTATGTAGTTAACAGCAGCACCTGAGTCATCTGTAAGGTGGAGGACAGCAGGCGGGCAAGTGCCTAGCAGCTGACAGACAACCATGGGCGGTAACTAAGAAAGCTGGAGACACCCAGAGAGGGCTTCAACCACAATGAAATGATGGACAGCACGGGAAGAACTCAGGATCATCTGCCTGGCTGGCCAGGGGAAATACATAGTGTGGACCCTCCGCTGGCTCGGCCCATGACAGCCCAGACAACTGGCCCATCTCAGCAACCACTTCAACCTTTTTTCAGTTTCTGTCAGAGTCCTAAAAGATCCTTAAATGAGGAATTTCAACAGCTTTTTCTAAGGACAACACCACCTCCTCCTCCTTCTCCTCTACTACCAACACCAACACCTCCTCCCAACTTCTAATGAGTTTCTCTCACTTTCCAGTCAGTTTCTCACTTAACAAAACAATGCTCTGCTAAGTCCCACAATGTCTGAGTCTTTAATCTTCACTGGGAGAAAGTACAGTCGGGAGTCACTGTCCCATTGACCTTCGGTGACCCTAGGTCCTAGAGTCAAGCAGGGCCCACATCGCTCAGACTGCACCAGTTTGCTGAAACGGAGACACACTGTGTCTGTCCTCTGGGCCAGGGTACACCACTCTTCAGAAGGCGGCCACTCACCAGCTGTCTCCTGTTCTTCTTCCATGTCTCTGCTTTCCGCTTCGAGTTCATGTTCTGAAATGCTAATTTCAACAAGACACAAGTGTAACCAGAGGGGGAACTGACCACACCTACATCTAAAACTGCCATAGCTCGGGGAGGAAAGAATTTCCCTTCCTCACACAACCAAAGTTTCAAAGCACAAAGTTTCAACCAAAGGAAAAATGCAAACTTACAGAAGTCGCTTGGTGGGTTGTGTGTGAGGTTTCTGTAGAATTCAGTCCTGTGAGCTTTCTTTAACCCCGTGCACAAACCAAAATCAGATAATTTTACATGTCCCTAAAACAACAACAAATTCTAGTAAGTCAAATCATGTTAACTCTCAAAACAACAAAAAACTTCTTATAAACTTTTAATGCACTGGGCGGTGATGGCACATGCCTATAATCCCACACTTGGGAGGCAGAGGCAGGTGGATTTCTGAGTTCAAGGCCAGCCTGGTCTACAGAGTGAGTTCCAGGACAGCCAGGGCTATACAGAGAAACCCTGTCTCCAAAAACCAAACAAAAACAAAAACAACCCAAAAAACTTTTAATGCAGTTATTACAAAAATTCTAACTTAGAACACCACATATAGCTGAAATCTGAGATTATGCATGTTTGAGAATTTTTTTTTTTTAACAAAGGGAAAACAGGGAGTTTTCAAAGCCATTTCTCCACGAAGTTATTCCAGAAGTTATTTTCTGTACTTTCTAAGAAGAAATTTCGTTAACCCACAAGAAGTTAAACCACAGCTGCTATCTGCAGCCAGGACACCGGCGGCACTTCATGGCACAGCCAAAGCCCAGGACTCTCTCCCTCTCTCCTCACATGCCTTGGCATCCAGTAAAAGGTTGTCTGGCTTGATGTCCCGGTGGATGAAGCCCAGCTGGTGAATTGCGTCGATCGCTAAGACAGTCTCTGAGATGTAGAACTGTGTCTCCTCTTCTGTTAATGTGTCCTTCTTCATCAGCAATGTCATCATGTCACCTGAGAAAGACAAAGTACCAACTTATGAAAACAGAGACTACTCCTGTTTGTTTTTGAGCTAGGGCCTTGGGCAGCCTGGGCTGGCTTGGAACTCACAAAGCAGCTAAGAACGACCTTGAACATCTCATCCTCCTGCACCCACCCCCCTTACTCACTTCTCCAACATCCTCCTTAACAAAGCTGCCTCCGAGTTGCTCACTCGCAGATGCCTGCAGCTTTAACCTTCACTGGAGTGAAGCCTCAGTTTCAGGTCCATTTTCTATGCATTTTAGTATCTGTGCTTGTAACCCTAGTACTGGTATTACGGGCATGTAGTAGCATACACCCAGCTTAAAGGGAATGCTCTTCTATACTTTCTTTGTATGTATAGACTATGTCAGATTTTCAGTTTCATGACTTGCCCAGTGTTAGCATCCAGAAACGGCGGCAGATATGGGTGGGTCCACAGACCCGTCGCCAAGGCAACGGCCACCATATTCCCAGAATCCATTGGGTTCAGCTCCCACCTTTACCTGGACCTAATACGTCACGACGTGTGTGTGTGTGTGTGTGTGTGTGTGTGTGTGTGTGTGTGTGTATATACTCTCCTCCATCTCTCTCTCTCTTTTTCTTCTCTCCCCCCTCTTCCTGCGCCGCAGTCCCCACTCCCCCTTAATTAAACCTCTTACACGTGGAGCTGTTTGTGCCTGGTGTCTGCAGACGCGTCCGCCGCGACCCGAACCCCAACACCCAGTACCTGCAAACACCCTGCAAAATGCATGCCATGGTACAGAGGGGAACATGTAGAGCTATCAGGAGCAGAGCTGCAGAACTGAAGAGTGAACAAGCACGCCTAGAAACTAGCATCTTGTCTTTTTGTTCTGTATACAGGCTTACTGTACTTACTTTACAGCGTGCTACCATGAACCCAGAGTGATAGTATTTAACATGTCAGCTTAATAGTCCTTCAAAATCACATGATTTGTGGCCGAATCACCTGCCATTATTCTGAAAGTAAATACTGAAAAACAATGGTATAAAATTCGGTAGTCAACCCAGCAGCCTTACTGCTGCACATGCAAATGAACCTACTAATATGCAGATGAACCTACTGATATGCAGATGAACCTACTGATATGCAGATGAACCTACCTACTGATATGCAGATGAAGCTACTGATATGCAGATGAACCTACTGATACAAAGATGAACCTACTGATATGCAGACAAGCACAGGTCAGCCCGCCACTATTTACCTCCAGGAAGAAATTCCATGATGAGGTAGAGATTCCGCTTGTCCTGAAAACTGTAGAACATCTTCACCACCCAGGCTCCATCCGCTTCTACCAAAATGTCTCTTTCTGCTCGGATATGAGCCACCTAGATGAATATATTTTGAAAAGACCTCTTCCAATTATCCATGCCTAAGGGTCACGCAGGAAATCTGTAGTTTTAGAAAGTACTGAAACACAGTTGCACAACCAAGGAGCAGTTTGTTTTAGCTTATCTCTTTAAGCCTCAGGGTGAATGCATTTTGTAACTCTGTAAAGGCAGCAGATTGTTATTTGCTGTGACAGGACTAGTGTTCTTCTAGGAAGAGGCATCAGAAGTGCTCCTGTGCCTGCCCTTCCTGCAGTCACCAAAGAAAGCAATCATTAGAAACTAAAACCTGTGCGAACCTATCTGGAATGGAACGATACAGCCTCCACCCTGTGTTGTTCTCTAACAGCAACTGAGCAAACTAACACAGAGATTATAAAGTTGAAGATACTAAAATTTAAATCTAAGAACTGAAAACACTAAAACAGACTATCAAATTTAGTAATTACCTAACACACTGGATTTCTTTTTATCATTCTCAACATTAACACTATTCTGAGCCCTCGTCAGACACACCTGTTCTTTCTCCAGCATGTCAGCTTTCCTCAGGATCTTCATGGCATAGATGTGCCCTGTGTCTTTCTTCTGGACCAGCCGCACCTACAGGCACAAACATAAATGCTGAGACAGTGGAAACAGCCTCCTTTGCTGGACCCTGGAGTCTATAAATATCAAAGAAATTACACCTACACATACACACACATACCACACACCACACACCACACACCACACACACACACACACACACATACACACACACACACACACACACACATTTATGGGAGGTGGGGGTCTCGAGCTACAGCCGGTCTTGAGCTTATTACGTTGTTGAGGATGAGCTTGAACTTCTGACCCTCCTACCTCCATCTCTCAAATGCTGGGAGTATAAAGGTTTGCCATTACACCTGGTTCTTACGGTGCTGAGTCAGAGGCAGGGCTTTGTGGACACTAGGCAAGCACTCAGAGCCTAGTAACTACATGTAAACATCTTACAGCATCTACTTTCAACAGTGGTGACTTGAACAAAGCAGCTCACCTCTCCGAAAGCCCCTCTTCCTATAACCTTCAGAGACTCAAAGTCATCCAGGCCAAGTCTGGTTCTCTTCAGGCGTAAGAACTCTGTTTCTTTACGAGCATGCTGGGATCGGCGTAACTTTTTCTATTAAACAAGAATTTAAAAAGATGATTTTAAAACAGGCTGTTTCAAAGGCATGTGTAATGCTGGTGGCTGGAGATGGCTCGGAGGCTAAGATGTGTGGTGCTCCTGCAGAGCACACAAGCTCAGCTTCCAGCATCCACATCCGCCTCCAGCGCACTCTGGCCCCTTCAAGCATTGCACTGTCATGTAAAGATCCATACCCCCACACATAATTTTAAACAAAAAAATGAACAGAGGTATATCTTAATTATTATATATTTGTCAATAATCTATTTTCCTAAAGCAAGTATTTATTAAGCAAGGGAAGAATTTAAAAAGTCTTAAGAAAACAACTGTCAAGTCTGTACCCTTAGTAGTAGACTTTATGGACTGTGTGTGTGTGTGTGTGTGTGTGTGTGTGTGTGTGTGTCTGGGTAGGAACAATAACGGAAATGAAGATATAGCAAACACTGCTTTATCACAACTACTCATATCTGGGTTACATGCTAGTTAGTTTAAAAAGTAAACTGAACTTACACTGGAGTTGGAAAAACTTTACCTTTAGATAGTTTATTACAGCTGAAATCACATCTATCTCATTATAAAGGCAAAGGTAGGCTTACAGCACAGTGTGGTCCATGTTTTCTTCTCTTACAGGAACCTATCACCAATTGCTCCATGCTTGGGGGTGGCAGTTCTGACAAGGAGCTTGCTTTAAGTTCCTGAACTGGAGTTTTCTTTAGAAGCTACTTGGTGGCACTCTAGCACTGTGTCCCTCATGGTAATACAAGAGCTTAATTTAATTACATGTGATAGGTGAACATAAGAATATGAAAGATGATTTAAACATTTCCTGTGCTATTCTGGTTACAGAATAGCACAATTCTGTTTAGCTACAGATCTGTCTCATCTGAACAGAAGAGACCTGACTGGGCAGTTTCATAAATGTGCTTACAATCCAGACAAGAGTCTACCAAACACCAAAACAACAACAACAACAACAACAATCAGTCACTGAGTATCTGAAAGGTGCTCCCATCTACCAGAGCATAGCCCCTCAACAACAAAAGGGGAACCCACAGTGTGCATTACCAATAGAACACTGGCCCCAAGAAAACCTATTCAGTGACTTTAGCCCTTCAGGCAGTACTGCAGTGCAGGGGCAGATGAAGCAACATCAGAGTTTTACAGCCCATGGAAAGTACTTGCTGCGTCTGCTCAGAGTGTGTACTGTAAGCCACGGTCTCTGTGTGACCCTCCCCGTGATCTCCCCCCCTCCTGCTGCTTCATGGCTCTCCTCCGCAGCTCAAATCACTAATTTTGGTTTTCCATTAATAAACATCCATTTTTGATGAATCTTGTTAATATATACTCTCCCCTTGTGTTTTGAATCAGTCTCATTCTGTAGCTGAAAAATCTTTTGTTTCTCCCTCCCTAGTGCCAAGATTACAGATTCCATACCTTTTCAAATGGATACGAGTCTCAATCTGCAAGATGCCAAGGTGTTTATAAAACAGAAAGAGTATTTCAAAGTTCTGAGATATTAAAGGGTTCCACTAACAACTTCATCTTGGCCACTGTTTGTTGTAATTGCCACAATTTAATGGTTTCACAGCTCACTCATGAACTATTTCACAGACCATTTTCTATTATAGAATGAATTAAGGGTATTAGTTTTCATTAAAAATCAACACGTGAAAGTGACTCGGTTGGTAAAGTGCTTACCTCAAAGACACAAGGACCTTACTTAGTTTAATACCCATCATCTAAGTATAAATGCCAGGTGTGATGGAGCACATACAAGCTCACACTAGGGACAGTGCTCAGCACAAGCAGGAGATCTTTGAGACCAGCTGGCCAAGCAGCCAAGCCTACTTAGTAAGTTCTAGGTCAACAAGGAGTAAACAGTAGATGGGACACAGTAGACAGTACTGCTGAGGACTGATACCCAGGCTGTCCTCTGGGTGTCACATGTACTCTACAGCCACACTGCTTATGAAATCTTAGTTTTTTTGTTTTTTAAGAAACAAGAAATTCCAATCCCTTATACTGATAGTTTCAACACCAAGGTTGAGGGAATTTGTTGTTTTCTATACAACATCTTCAAGGTGCTAGCACAGGGCCTAACAATAAATACAGGCATGTTAAAATATCTCTACAGAAAAAAATGGGATGTTTAAAAACAGGTATTATGAGCCATCAAACTTTTAGAAGCAAAAGAAGTTGACATTTTCTACAAGCTATTTACAAGAATTAAGAAAAAAAAATCACTAGTGCCCACCAGAGGGCACCACAAAGCCAGGCCTTCCCAGACATTTCCTGACTCCCAAGAAACCCTCTCATCATTTTCAAAAGCAGGTCAATTTATAAGAAAGTCCAGGCTTCCAGATCTTCTTGTACAACAGGAACCTAGCCACAGTGGGCTACTCTGTCACCTGACATGGGTAATCCTGAGCTCTTGGTATCTACAAATGGGCAGGTCTTCATTAACATAAAATGTGAGGAACAAACATTAAAAACCCTGTCTCTTCATCCTCCTTTTTCTTTCCTTTCCTTCTTTCCCTGAGACATGGCCCTGCTATACTGCTGTACAGTGCGGGCTACCTTTCAGTGTGTGGCATCTCCCCTGTGCTCAATGTAGGCATCTGTTTTGGTACCCTTCCCCTAGACTTCAAGATCCTGTGTTTAACCTTTCTAACAGTGAGTCCAGGACAACACAAACAACACAAAACAAAAAAGACGTCTATATCAGCACATTATTACTAACTAGAAAAAAAGTTTTAATATTAATGAGACAAATAAGGAAAGATCTGCTCACCATTCTCTATGAGCTAGGATGAGGCCCTTAAATTACTATCTCACAATAAAATTTAACAAGAGAAGATGGGGTTTCAGATGTACTAATTAAGTCTATGTTTGCCTTCTTCCTAAGAGCCCAGCTTGAAGGATGGCACAGAGCTAAGGCAGCTAGCTGCAGGGCAGCAGGTTAGCTCACTTGGTCAAGATCCTTCTGACCGCTGAACGGTCAGTAAGCCTAGGTTATAACTCATTCCCATCTGGGAAACAAAGTTCTTCTTAGTAACTGACCTAAAGCTAGCTTTCTGTGCCTTCAGCTTCCCTCGCCACTTTCAGCATGCAGTCACTATTGCTGTATACAGTGCTATTTATGAAGTAACTTCTTCCCATCAAGAGTGATTCAAATCAATTGCTACAACTTCCATAAGTCTTTTCTGAGCCCCTATATTGGGAAAGAGTGTAACTGTGTATTTTCAAAGTTTGCTATATTCTGTAATGTTTACATACTTATTGGGTGGTACTCTGTCCTGAACTATATATACTAGAAGCCTCTATAATGTATACAAGTTCTTCATGTATGTGTGTGCCCCCTGGCAAAGCATATGGTAATGATAACCCTCCTTTCCACTTATAGAGTCCTTGAAGGCAAGGGGGCCACTGTTCTCTTATTACCAGAGTATTTATCCCAGCCCTCTGCCTGCTCTGGGGTGTGAAGCTGAGTAAGACACATACAGCCTCTAGTCTCTGAGAAGATGTCCCTTATTTAAAGGCTATCACAAGGACAGAAACACTGTTAGTGCAGAATGTAGGACAAGTAGCTAAGCGATTAGGATTTCCCAGTGAATAAGACCTAAGCTCCTTGAAGAATAATTGGAGTTCAGAAGAGAAAGTTTTAAATGGCAGAAATAGCATGTGAAAGGGGCCATAAATAAGCAGGGAAAATCACAGTAACTCAGTATTGGTCAGGGTTGGATGAGGTGCCAGGAGCTAAGGCTAGAGCGAAACAGCCACTGGTAAGGAAGCCTGCATTGTGAAAGACACCACAGCCAAGGCGACTTGTGAGAGAGTGCACTAGGGCTTTCAGTTCCAGAGGTCAGACCACGAAGATGGGAATGTGTGGCAAGAGAAGCAGGAGGCAGAGGACAGTTTGAGCCATAAACAGGAAGCAAAGAGCAAACGTGAAATGCTGAAGTCTTTAAACTCTCACAGCCAACCTCCAGTAACAAACATCTCCAGAGCCTTCCCAAACAGCGCCACTGACTGGCAAGCAAGCATTCAAACACCCTAGACTTCAGGGAGCAGGGCATGACCTCTCACCAAAACCACCACATACAGGAAGGATGGTGAGACTTGTTTTTAGAGTGAAGAAAAACTGGTTGGCATAAGGAAGAAACCATTTCAAGACAGTCATTCATCAGTGAGGTGTAAGGGAACCTTAATTAGAGAGTAAACAGTTTTAAAATATTCAGAAAAAAATGTGAGAAGGAGTCAATGGATAGAGTCCACCGCCTGACCCTGTCCTGCTCATCCAGAGTAGCACGGATGGATTGATGACGTCCAGCACTGGACCCTTTCCTGCACATCTAGACTAACATGCATGGATGATGTCTAACACTGGACCCTATCCTGCACACCTAGAACAGGTGGAAGAATGTGTCCAACACTGGACCCTGTCCCATATACTCAAAATGTTGTGGATGGTGTTCAGCATGTATGTTCTTGAGGGCAAATGCCATTTCCTAAGGTACCCATGACAACACCGTAGTAAGAAGCCATATTCAGTGGAGAAGCCTACCATAGCCAACCCACACATCAGCTGACACTGATAAGGGGACACTTCCATTTAGTATAGTTGGTTACGTTACCTCCTCATCTGCCAATCCTTCTTCTTCCATAGCCACTTCTAACTTCTTTTGCCTTTTCAAAGAAAAAATAATTAGACTTTTAAAATATATTTCTATTTCCATTTAAGATATGTTATTTATCCAAACCAACTACTGGGCAAACTAAGTAAATCTTTCAAACTGGACCAAACTAAGTAAATCTTTCAAACTGGACCAAGATTCAACTCTTTACTATGATCAATATTCTTTCTTAGAAACTAGGATTTAGCATTCTGTGCTGCCCAGAGTTTCACTGCTTTATCTTCCAGCACAAGATGACGTGGTATGTGTCTTAAACTCAACGTTCCCAACTCAGGAAAGACTCTGCTGGCAAGTGTATGTTCTTATTAAAATTCTTTGGAAGCTTACATGTAGAAATATCCATCGATCCAACATTTGCTTTTCTAGCAACAGCCAAGTCCAGCTTTTCTAGCAACAGCCAAGTCCAGCTACTTAGTTTTTTCTCTTAACATGAAGTTAGTTAGGCTAAGCATTTCTGATGGGGCTGCAGATAGTAATGAAGACTGTAGAGCACATTTCGCCTCTCACTTTTAAGTGAGTACTGTTTCATGTCTATAGTGTTGTTTTCCCTACTATGTGTCTAGACAACTCATCTGAATTATCTTTGCATTATGCCAGAAGACTAACATGTCAAAGATGGAAGATTTCAACTACCAGAGTGATATGGACCAGCCTTGCCACCTATCCTAGCACTTGGAAGCAGAGGCAGAGGCAGGAGGATCACAAAAAGTCTGAGGCCAGCTTGGCCTGTGACACAGCAGCTACAGCTCAGGATACCCAGCAGCTGTTATGTCCTTCTCTGTATTTCCTCCTTGTGTGAACTGTGTTCTACCTTTAGAGCCCTGTTCCAATGTCATTGTCACCTGGGAAGTTCTCCCACTGCCCTAGTCAAAGCACATGTTTGGTCCCTCACTGCCACTCACTACTTCCGCCTGGAGCTTCTGTGCACACCACTCCCTCACCACACTTAAGTTACATTGAGGCAGAAAGGGCATGCAGTTCTGTCTTCCTGTTTTCTCACTACCACAGCGAAGCACCACCAATGTCAGGCATTAGGAATTCCTAACCATCTTGGTAAGGAACAGCAAAAAGACATGTCATAATGCCACAGCTGGAAAGATCTGTTTGAAACACAAGTGACATGTGTGCACATATGCACAAGACTCTGGAAACTCAGGGAATGAAACAAGCAGCCAGGTATCCTGTGAGTGTGTGAGTGTGGGAAACTTGAAGACGAACAGCAGGACTCCATCTAGTCACAGAAAACTAAAGTTTTAGCCTTTACTGTACCTGGTTTCTCTCTCTTCATGCTGTAAAATGAGGTTGCTGTAAAAATTCTCCAGTGTGAGCTTGGCCACAGTTACTCTTTCCCGGGTATGGTTGCTCATAGGAAAAGTAGTTGTTGCCCCTGCCGTCATTGCCATAGTAATTGCAACTGAAATGACATTAAAATCAAGTTCTTTAGCAGTTTTTTTTTTTTTTTTAAAGTTTCCTGTTAGCCGGGCAATGGTGGCGCACACCTTTAATCCTAGCACTTGGGAGGCAGAGGCAGGTGGATTTCTGAGTTCGAGGCCAGCCTGGTCTACAGAGTGAGTACCAGGACAGCCAGGGCTAGAGAGAAACCCTGTCTGGAAAAACCAAAAAAAAAAAAAAAAAAAAAAAAAAAAAAAAAGCTTCCTGTTTTACCAAACTTTAAAAATGTTTAACTTTTATTAAGAATAATTCTACTATTAGTTAACTACCCAAGTTTCTTATATGAATAATTCAAAACTAATACTAAACAGGTGCATGCCAGGTATGGTGGCTCACACCAGCATTAAACACTCCCAAAAGATGCACTGGTCCCAGGGCCAAAGAAATTAATTCTGTCCTGGCAAAACCAGGAATTATAGAAAGATGTATTACTGGCAGTCTACATATTAACAGATACACTGCTCACAAAAGGCAGTATGTGGCAGTGCTCAAAACAAGTATTAATCCATCTTGCTGATTTATTGACCACTTTTTAAGATTTTGCCAAAAGTTACATTCCCAATAAATATGTCTCTTAAGATAGAATGTGGTTTTGATGGTAAGTACAGTCTCTGCTGAATAAATGCCGTGAAACTTGCCACGCCCTATCTAACATTATGCAGGTATATGTGCATGCAGGTCTAAGTTTTAAGGATAGTCATGAATGTTGTTTGCATTTTGAATTGTTACTGGGACAGGATAGATGTAGCATAATTTTCCAGACTCTGAGGCACATTTCATTTTCAAATGAAGCTTAAATGCCTGGATAGTGTATGTCCACTCAGGCATGCAAACGCCAACCTTGAGGAACCACCTCTGTGAAGGCCTTAGAAAGGCAAGGCCATTTCACAAGGACAACTCTACAGGCCACTGTGGCACTGTTTCTGAAACAGCTGCCAAAAAGACAAGAGTGGCTCGTACATCAAAGGAGTTTGAATACCTAGACGAGCGTCCTAACAGACCATTCTGGACAACAGAAAGAGCTTGCTAGGTGAACATCCCAGGCTCCCATTGCCCACAAGCCTTCCACCCACCGACCACTTCAAATACACGAAGACATGGGGCTCTGCCTGTAGAGCTGAGCAGAGCTGGAGGCCAGGGATAGGAAAGTTCAACAGGCACAGACTGGAATCGTGTAATTTAACTGTGGTGAACTTTTGTCTCCCTTGTCTCGTGAGCTTAAGCAGACAGTATACTACATCAGCCTTAAGCCCAGTACAAAGCTCTTCTGTGATGGGTAAACTCTCCGTAAGGAGGCTGACCCTGGCCCTTGCTTAAATCCTTTCATGGCTTCTCCTGCACATATCATGTCAAATTAGCTTATAGAGTATAGCTGGTAGACACCAGGGATGGACACCTCAGGATAACTATTTTATTTACTGATGGAGGACTTACAATAGCAGCTCTCACCTCATCCTTAGAACAGGGAACTAGAGCTTGGGGTAGCTCATGTATGAGCAATGGGAGTCAGGATTAAACCCCACCTTGCTTTTGAGATTACCCATGGGTTCCCTTGTTGGGCTCCATTTTGGCCCTGGTTTGGGCCTTGAGGACAAATCCCAGCCTGGCTCAAGTTTTGAGACCGGTCTCAGTAACTTCCATATCGGGGTGACTCAGCAAGACCTGTTTGGCCCTGCCTCTGCCTCGCCATTGCTGAGGTAGAGCATTGCCACTGGCCCTGTCAGTCCCTCCATACCCTCTGCCACACTTCCCCTGCCTCCTACATCATCGTACCCTGCCACCACCACCCCCATGTTCCAAACTTATATAAGCGAGAGGCTGATGCCATAAACTTTTTGGGCCATTGACACTGGCTATAGCGCTCAGCCCGAGAGACCCTGAGAGAAATGGGGCACTCCTCCTCGCACCTGGACCTGCCAGCATGCTGACAAACCCTCACATTATCCTCTGTGGCTCAGCTTGTCCCTAACCTTAAAAGACATTGCTTGTTCTTGGTGGGTGGCTTCTGAGTCTGCACCTTACACACTGATGTGTATCACTGCCAAACATTTCATATTGCTCTAAATTAGAAGAACTTCTCTAGGCACTGTCTCCCCAACTCCCCTTTGAACACGCACCGTCATATATACCTGACACACAGCAGACAGTAATAAACGATGTAGACCACTTTATAAGTGAGAACATCAGGAAGAGATGAAAGAGTTGGAAAAGAAGGTTCTCTGACCCGTGAGATCATGACATCTGACCCCAACCACCCTTCCCCAGAGGCAACTGCAATGTGTGCTCTGCTAATTTCCCAGGCCTTTCTGAGGCCACGTGAGGTTAATGCACAGGAAATCCATGGAAAGTCAGGGTTGCTCATACCAAGTTAAGGTACCTCTGTAAGCATTGTAAATACCTTCATTTAAAAATAAATGGCTGCAAGATCTAATAACTATATTCCTTTAAAAGATGAGAAGAAGAAGAAAAAGGAGGAGAAGAAAAAGAAGGAGAAGGAGGAGGAGAAGGAGAAGGAGAAGCAGAAGAAGGAAGAGGAGGAGGAGGAGGAGGAGGAAGAGGAGGAGAAGTAGTAGTAGTAGTAGTAGTAGTAGTAGTAGTAGTAGTAGTAGTAGTGCCTCAAGAACTGTCATGGCCACAGACCTGTAAGAACTTCACTGTTTTAACTAAACGCTATACAAAACCATTTTTCCAACATAATATTTTTATTGATTATCAGAGAATTTCACATAAAACACCCAAGTCTTACTTCCCAGTCCTTCCAGATCCACCCCTGCTCTTGTGCTTCCCCCATAAAAAACCATAAGTCTAATTTGCGTTGTCCACACAGTCACTGAAGCATGGTCAAACTCCCAGTGTTCAACACCTTAAAGAAAATTGAGTCCTTCCCCACCTACATCCGTCAGAAGCCATCAATTACGAAAAGCTTATACTTCAGCAACCCTATCACAACTTTTAAGAGTTCTTTTCAACAGTTTCATGCCTGGACTGTTACTTTTTCCTTTTTAGGAAGGAGGGGAAGGCACTGTCACAGAAGCCTTCTATGATTCTCTTTCTCAACTGTGAATCTACAGTCATAGATACCACTGCAAAAGTAGCTTTCTTGCTCTTTACAGTTAGCGAGAACATAGATCATTGACTCTTACAGTTTCTGGTAACAGCATGGACCACAGATAGCCACAATGGCCTCTGGCATCCGCATGGACCACAGGTCTCATCATGGTCTCTGGTGGCAGAGCAGACCACAAACACCACCACTGCCCTCTGCTACAGCATGGACCACAGAAGCTATCATGGCCCTTGGTGGCAGCCGGGGCCATGGAAATCAACATGGCCTCTGGGGTACTGGCCATGGACACCAATATGGTAGCAGTCTACCCATGGAGACCAACATGGCTTCAGGTGGCAGCACAGACCATGAACATCCATATGGCAGCACATGTGAACCTCAGCATGGTCTCTGATGGCAGCTCAGACCACAGACATCAAAGAAAACCCCAGGGCTCAAATTCTATTTTGAGATCAGATGTGGAAATGGCATAAGTAGGGAAAGAGAAACAGCTGTCACATGGCCAGCATCTCCCAAATCATGTCTGCTCTCAGGATTTGGAGGAAGAATGGACCAGAATCAAAGCTTTCCAGTAAATTTAAGAAACCTAGATTACAGGTAAGAAAGTTGCTCAGGGCAGGACTTGCCAGCTCTCTTCTGTCAGCATGTGCTCACCCTCAAGGGCAACATGCACGCCATCTGCATGAGTATCCTAGAGAGCTTCCTCAAGACACATGATATCCAGGCTCACAGACCTGCAAAGCTTAAGGAAGCAAGTGTCAGCTACTTTTCTCAACAAACACTACTTGGGGGCAAGGGTCTTTAAAAGCTCCCACCAAGTGCAATTCCTAAGGGCTCAGGATGCTTTCTGTGCCTTTTCTTTTGGCAAAAGCAAACCAAAAGGAAAACGTCCAGGAGATGGGTGGCCGAGAAGATAACAGCCAAAGGGAAGACCAGGCCAGAGCCGATTGTGCTACTTCAGCCCAACACGAGCCTTTCACAAAGATAAGGAAGAAATATTAAAAAACAGAGCTACAGATCGTGGAGTTACATGACTTGTAATGCCTGCATAAATCAGAAAGAAAGATGGAGAAGGGAAAGGAAAGAGGCAAGTGGAAGAGACATGGCCTTGGAGGGAGCAGGCTGGCTGCATCCAGAGGTGCAGAATGCACTCCTGCTCAGTTGGACAACATGTGAAATCAAGTCCCCAATCAAATTCTGAAGCTGCTCAATCCTAACCAAGATTGGTAAACAGAAAGAATAGCAGTGTGCTGATTTACACAGTAAGTGTGCTGAATTAAGGAGGAACAGGACCTGCTATTGTCACAACGTACTCCATCCTGGCAAGGCCAGACAAAAAGAAGTCTGAATTAGGACAGGCTGCTGTCAGGAAACCAGGTTGATGTCCAGAGAGAACAGTTACTCAATGGAAACATTCAGTGACTTCAGGATGGAGGGGCATGGCCAAAGACTGATGGATGCCTGTCTCCCTGGGGCCCCAGACACTGCCAAGAGCTGGAGGAGATGACACACTAATTTCACATAAAACACACTAATGGTGTCTTATGTGAAATTCTCTCCATGGAATTTAGCTGACTAAAGTTCCTCTGGGTACAGGTCTGTGGGCCAGAGGAGGAAGAAAAATGGCTGGGTAAAAATCTTTGAAGATGTTTTTATGTTACACAAAAACATGTGAGGGAATGTAAAATAATTCCCGAACCCTGGAGTGCGGCTGCATTGAAAATATAGACAAACAAAGCCTTGAGATACACATTGTGAATCTGGATCTATATACAGAATAAGCAGACAAGGTCTCTTTCCTCCCCCTATAAGATGATGTAATAAACTTTACTCCAAAACCCAAAACAGATGTCAATGAAAATCTATTTTTAGGTACTTTATAATTGTCATTAGAATATTCTTTACAGTCTTGTTAGACACACCTCAAAGTTCATACAGCTTGATAGAAAACCAAAGAGCACACATGGAGGGACACATGGCTCCAACCGCATATGTAGCAAAGGATGGCCCTGTGGGACATCAATGAGGAGAGAGGCCCTTGGTCTTGTGAAGGCTTGATGCCCCGGTGTAGGGGAATGCCAGGACAGAGAAGCGGGAGCAGATGTGTTAGTGAGCAGGGAGGGGGGGGGTGGGATAGGGAGGTTTTCAGAGGGGATAAAATTTAATGTAATTTAACTGACTCAACACTGGCCTTTGTCTGTTGTTAAAGCTCTTTCTCTAGCCAGAAAAAAAGAAAGGATACAATCTGTAAGCCTAGAATTCCCAGACTGAAAAACATAGCACTAATGTCCTTTAATTTCCTGTTCACTTAAACAAGTGACCCCCAATGTAAAGAAAGAAAGGAAGGAAGGAAGGAAGAAAGAGAGAGAGAGAGAGAGAAAGAAAGAAAGAAAAAGAAAGAAAGAAAGAAAGAAAGAAAGAAAGAAAGAAAGAAAGAAAGAAAGGAAGGAAGGAAGGAAGCAAGCAAGCAGTTGGGCAGTGGTAGCGCACGCCTTTAATCCCAGCACTTGGGAGACAGAGGCAGGCAGATTTCTGAGTTCGAGGCCAGCCTG
>NW_022196903.1:140756063-140772687 GCF_008632895.1 Mastomys coucha | reverse complement strand
AAAAAAAAAAAAAAAAAAAGAAAGGAAAAACATAAACAAGGTCAAAGCAAATGCTATCCATCACCTGTGTAACCAATGCCCACACAGCACTAGGTAGGGATTCTGCACACCATGAGAACAATCTACTTGAATACAGTGAAGTTCAGTCCGTGCCTACGCCCCATATATAGTCATTTCATAGGTTCCAAGCTACAAAACACCCAGTGCTATGTTTGCCTTCAAAAGGAAAATTCCCTCCTAACACACAGTAAAGCCGGGCCCCAGGTCTCAGTGATTAGCTTTAACAAGGAGGAACTCTTTTTGTTAATTATACAAAAACTAACAAGTGTTCAAGTTCAAAAAATGATGTGGATAATCAGGTCTTACACCGTAAGCCCACACCTTTAACTGACTCAACACTGGCCTTTGTCTGTTGTTAAAGCTCTTTCTCTAGCCAGAAAAAAAGAAAGGATACAGTCTGTAAGCCTAGAATTCCCAGGCTGAGAAAAATAACACTAATGTTCTTTAATTTCCTGTTCACTTAAACAAGTGACCCCCAATTCAGAGAAATATTACCAACAGTGAAGTATAGCATTTATTAGCTGAGCTGGTGGGATTCACACACAGACATACATGCACACACTCACTCATGCATGTATGCGTATCTATAAATAGAACTGTGTCCCCATTACCAGCAAACTTCAAAGGCAGAAAGCCTTTCAATTTCATCTCAGTATCTTTGATGCTACTTGTAATACCCAGCTATGTGAAACCTCTTAATCCATCCAGACTTGTGGTACAGATGCCTGAGGCTGCAGGTCCTCAGACTGCAGCCCCAGATGCTGAGTCCCTAATGAAGGTGTGTCAGTCACAGCCTCTTTCCACAGCCATATGAGGAAGCCAGAAAGCCAGTCAGCTCAAGTTCAACATTATATATTTAAAAACTCAAAATATATTATTTATGTAGATGTCATATGAACACTAAATCTGTAAACAAGGTCCTTAATAAAGACAATAAATGAAAAGCTTAAAATATACAAATGTTCAATGTTACTAGCCAATCAAAGCATAGAGACTTTAAAGGATACAGGATGCTTGTTGCAGTGGAGCAGATATTGGCAGCGGGGCTGAGAGAAGGAGTCAACCTGCACCATGGCATACAGCCAGTGCCCTGTACCACAGTGGACCTGTGTTTTGTCCTATGAACCAAAGAATTATGACAAGAGTGTGTCATAGAACAAAACTAACGATGAGGAGAATGACTACTGAGGAAATCCCAGTGAGTTCTTCAGCATAGCTCAGACTTCCTTTTAGGGAAGCAGGATTTTATAGGTAGCTACAAAACTGCATTATTTAAGGGGCTCAAATTACCACTGTCTTTTTAAGTGCCTTTCCTGCTGACGACTTAAAGGCTTCCATTAAAGTCACAATTTAGGGCAGCACAAGCCTGAGCTCAACTACCTTCAAGCAGTATTTATGGCAAGGGAAACATGGAGAGAAGAGAAACAAAAGAAAGTTCTAGATTTGAGGAGGAGCCTGCTCCCTTTGTGTTCTCTGTATTCCAAGGAAGCTTGAACAGACCAGATACAGGTACTGTGCCAAGAGTGAGGGCTTGGTGTGAAGTGAGAAGCACCAATGAGTGAACTGGCAGGGAAAGGGCTGAGTGGTGAGAGGTGGAGTGACAACCTGGTGAGGGGAGGAGCCAGCTGGGGAAGCAGCCTGGACAAGTGGCTCAGCCAGGCTATATAAGTAAAGCTTGCACATCTGGGCACACTTGCTGTTCACTTTCCCAAAAGTGAACTCCGTGTAGGAATAGACTACACATTCACTATCACACACACATACACATGAACACGCACACTGACATACATGCACATACATATACATACTCAGTCACATACAAGCAGTTAGTCATTCATATTCAGAGAGGGCATGAATTTGTGCATGCATGTGTGCATGCATATGTGTGTCGGGGGGAGCCCTTTCCACTGAAATCAAAAGTAATCAAGCTATCTGAACAGTTCTGAACTACAAGTAATACTTTATGGAAGCAAGAAATTAGGACTAAAATTAAGACACAGTATAGTCAAGAGTACAGCTTAAAACCTAAATAGCCATGAGTGACTTTTACTAATTTTGAGTCATTTAAATTCTCCCAAGAGACTTTTTTGGCCATCATAAGTGACCAAAGAAACTGCTCCCAGCTAAAAACAGACACATGTGACTTCTGACTGGCATGTGCTGAGCATATGGACCACTCAATTCCAGCTACTCTGACAAGATCCAGAAGGCATCTGTCCCAACACATCAGAACACAAAAAATTTTAAGACTTAAAAAAAATGCTAAGGAGCTCTTTATTGACATCTGAACACTTTATCACTGAGCCCTGAACATTGCAGCAGTTTAGTAACTCATGGTCTTCAGAATACAACCTGGATTGTTTAGGGAAAAAAAAAAAATCACACACACACACACACGTGAAGAAAATACTGTAGAATGAAATTAAAAAGACTTTAAGACTGTGTCCTGGCTATTGTCAAGGGAAACTTTAATTCAACATAAGAACTCAGGGAACTCTCCATAAAGCAGCGTCCCAGTTTAAGTCCATGCGCAATTTTCTAAACTCAACTACAGGTAACACTATGGAAAAGAGAGCTGAACACAGGTAAGACCTTCCCAAGGCAATTTTGCTTACAGAAAGCTGATACTTACGTGTTGGGAGGATTACCTTATCTGTTGTTAAGTGACAGGGCCATTCCCCCCACCCCCCTCACCTTACGGAGGTGAAGCACAGAGTGAAGCATAGGGACAACGAGCTAAGTGGTCCCCAGATAAGAGATGGTACAGCAGGTTATGTAGTAGCCTATACCAACGCTCCTACTGCAGCTAGTAAGTGCACAGGGCAATGGCAATCCCAGGACACTGCAGCATCTAATGACTAGTCCATGGGCTGCACTGACTGAGGACTAGCCCATGGACTCTGTGGTCCCAGTCAACTCTACCATGGACCCCAATAAACCAGCCACTGCTTCCCATCTTGCATATGATCTGGGTTCTATCTACTTTGTCCAGACGGTCAAAGAAAAAAAGAAAATCGACCACAGGCTTCTTGAAAGCCAAGGTGAAGCTACTACAGAAGGATCTTGGTTTTGTTTACGTGTTTCTTTCCCCGCCCCTTCTCCTCCTCCTGCTTCTTTTTCTTCAAGATAGGGTCTTATATGATCTGGGAGCCCTGAACCTCTCCATGCAGACCAGGCTTAACTCTAACTCACAGAAAAAAATCTGCCTGTTTTTGTTTCCAGAATGTTCCTTTTGGGCTGGAGACTGTTGGGCTCGTAGGAGTACGTCTAAAGGCAACTCAGTCCTGAATTTTACCCTAGCTCATGGGCAGTGGCATCTTTGCTAAGATTCTATTAAAGGGGATTAAAGGTATGCACTACCATGCCTACCTACCTGATTTTAGTCTTTGTTTTACTCATCTATGGAAAAGCTTGTTCATTTAAAAGACTGGAGCACACCTGGACACTGTAACAATCACATCCCATTATAGTAGCTGAAATCACATCATAATGCTAACAGTTAAGTAACTCCAAAGTTTCCAAAATGGGAAAAGACTCACAATGTTTGAGCTCACAGAGGAACTTGTTATGTCAGAATGTTTCTTTCCTACAAACCCACAGGCTCACATCAAAACTGCTTCAACAATTCAAAGACTTAAAAGTTTAAGTAAAAATAGCTGTAAACTAAGATTTGTATACCCAGACATTAAAAGTTTATTATTCACTTATTTAAGCCAGCATGTGTAACTTTTGTGTGTATACAGATGTATGTATTTGTGTGAGTGTGGACAGATGTGAACATCAGTCCTCTGTGTATACAGATGTCTGTGTGAGTGTGGACAGATGTGAACATCAGTCCTCTGTGTATACAGATGTATGTATTTGTGTGAGTGTGGACAGATGTGAACATCAGTCCTCTGTGTATACAGATGTCTGTGTGAGTGTGGACAGTTGTGAACATTAGTCCTCCCCCTCCACCTTGTGTGGGGCAGGCTCTCCTTGTTGTTCACTACTGAATATGCCAGGCTAGCTGGCCACAACCTTTTGAGAATTCTCCTGTCTTTATGTCCCACCTCACTGTAGGAGAGCTAGGATTACAGGTGTTCAACCTACCATGTCTGGCTTTACATGGGTGCTTAGGATCTGACCTCAGGCCCTCATATTTGTATGTTAAGAGCTTCACCCTCTGAGCCATCTCTCAGACAGTTTTTATTAAAGTAATGGCAACACCCCAGTTGGGATACTGCTTTGCTGACCACCACCCAAGCATCCCCCTTCTCTGGGGGGATGTCATCTGGAGGCTGCAGGCTTTGCTTAGCACATTCAAGGCCCATTTTTAAATGGACTCTCATGTCAGAATCCCTGCAACTATTCAGAGTTTTAAAACAGATACTGCCTATGCTCTGCAGCCTCATCCATCCATCCAAATAAGGGAAAGGACACCGAAGGTTTCCCTGTCTGAGCAGGGAGATTAGTCACCACTGAAGGGCAGACAGAAGCTTGGCAAAGATGCCACTGCCCATGAGCTAGGGGAAAATTCAGGACTGAGTTGCCTTTAGACGTACTCCTACGAGCCCAACAGTCTCCGGCCCAAAAGGAACATTCTGGCAGGTGCTGTCTCCTACCACTGAAAGAGTAGCTCCTCTTATCTGTTTGGCAGCCAGTGGTCAGAAAGTTCTTCTTACAGCTAACCTAATTCTCTTCCATTCAAAACTCAAATTCATTTGTTTTTCTCATATATTCCATAAAAATGAAGACCTTCACTGTATCAAATGCTCAGAGTTGGGGGCTAGAGAACACACAGGTTTTGATTACCTTTCGCTGCACAATCATAAGTTCTTAAATTTTCATACATTTTGTTAAGGGGAGAACTGCTATGTTAGTCAAAAAGCTAATTTGTACGTAATGCCAACTCCTGAAACGTGCATATATCTGAAATTGCTACTTGAGAATTTAAAAGGAGTCCTTTCCAGCACTGACAGGTCTTAAGATAAAAGAGTGACAGCAACTGTAAGGTGGCCTTGTCAGGCACAGTGCTCAGTGTGCACTGTACACAGTGTCCTTTTTATTTATGCTGTGTGTGAAGTAGGTGTCTTTCAAATTCAGGGACAGGCTGAGTTATATCACCAGTTACAGAAAGAACTATCAAATGCAGCCAGAGCTGTGTGCTGAAGGTATTCATTCATGTTACCAGCACTTTTACTTCAGTGAGCCTTGTGGTACTGGGGATCAACTGAGGCACTGGGTGAGCAAAGCAGGCGGTCTTCCCCAGAGCTCCACCTAGCTCCAGAGAGCCTCTCTCACTGAACAAAGAATGCTGTTCTTAAGTCCAATTTCTTTGTAGCCAATTTTACTTTTTTCACTTCTTTCCATTTGAAAACTTATATAAAAGCAACAAATCTAAGCTTCCACAAATTGAAACATCTTTAAGATTACTAACAGAGGGGCTGGAAGGAAGACTTGTAGTTAAGAACCTTAGCTGCTCTTGCAGAGGACCTGGGTTCAGTTCCTAGCACCTATAGCATGGCTCATAACCATCTACAATTCCAGTTCCAGGAATCTGATACCTTCCTCTGTCTTCCATAGGCACCAGGCACACGTGTAGTATACATACATATACACAGGAAAAAATATTCATACACATAAAATAAAATAAATAAATCTAACAACATTCTTAAAAATTAGATGAGGAGCCCTATATGGTGGCATATGACTTTAATCTCTGCATTTTGGAAGCTATGAGTTCAAGGTCAGCCTGGTGTACATAGCAAGTTCCAGGCCAGCAAGGGTTACATGAGTGAGACTGTCTTTAAAAAAATAAAATAAAATGCATGACCTAAGACTAGATGGTATGAGCAACTGCAAAATGTGGCTGACTCCAGCAACCTCTCTTCAGTGTAACCACATGAAACCAAGCTTTCATTTTCCTAGCTGTATGATGGATCCTGACATTTGGTTAAGAATCCTCTCACCTGTGCCCTCAGCTGCACCTTCCCACAAACAGTGTAGACTCTTACCTCTGGGGTCTCTACTTGGAGAGAACGTGGTTTCCCATCCCAGCCTCAGGCTGACTCTGCTTCCTTTGCCAAGGCATTTCTACTACCATGGAGACAAGGATACAAATGAAAGACCCTTTCTAAAAGTTGCATATAAACCAACAATATGTTATAATTATAGAAAGAAAAATAGGATATTTTAACAGCCCCTAGTGAATTGGGGTGATGGTGCGCAGCTGAAATCCCAATACTTCAGGAAGACTGTGTTGGAAGATAGTGCGAGCTATACAGGTAGATAACAAACAGTCCAACCTATTTGTGCTTGCATGTCATGTGGGTTTCCAGGGCAACAGTAGTAAAATCAAGCAGGTAAGCTAACAGCAGGTAAGACTGCCCCAATAACCACACCATAAGACTGAGGGTGCGCCAGGCACTGGAAGGGTAAATGGTATGGAAAAGCACACAGTGTTGTTGAGTCTACAATACTACTGAAGTGAAGTAAGACTATCCCATACCAACATCAGGTGCAAAAACACAATGGCCTGGGTGGGAATCTCTGATAAAAGCAGGGCTTTAGAATAGGAAAACATTCATATAACTACTGTGCCAGACACAAACTATTAGAGCAGGTAGCTTGGCTTAGCCTTAACTAAATGCCAAGTGGCAGTCGAGGTTTGGTGATAGCTCTTTAGACCCCATGAAGGCTGGGGCTGCTGGAAGGACACTGCAGTCCCAGGACAGTGATCTAAAGCCTTTTCCTGGCCAGGCCCACCCCTCTAGACTGACCTAGGTGAGGTCCTCACCATGGTCTGATCCTGACAAGTCCTGCTTTCATGAGTCCAGCATCCATCCACCCCATCCATCCAGTTTCCCGGTATGATGGAAACTTACTAATATATGCAGAAGACCCAGTGTATGAGCTCGTCTATTTCTGGAAAGAGGCAGTTCTTTCCAAAATTACTGAGTCAGAAATTTTACCAGCACTAGGTTTGGTTAAAAAAGGGGGGAAGGTTATTTTTAGTTAAATAAACATTATGGACATTCTGTCTCTTTCCAAGAAGCAAAAACGAAAGCTACACACGACTGGGAAATTACTCCAGAACAACTAGGGCAGAACTTGCTTTATAAAGATTTAAATTACAAAAAAATATTTAATTACATGCAAATTCCACAGTCATTTTGCCTTTTTAAATTTTACTTATTTAATTGACATAAAAATATGCTAATTTATAGAGTATCATATGGTGCTAGACACCTGTGCACAATACATAATGCCCCAATCAGTGTAATTATCTGATTTCTAAAGCCTATGAGATTGTGTTTCTATACCTATTTGTATTCTGGTAAGGAACACACTACAGCCTTCTTCAGATATTTTCTGTGCAAACAGAAACTCACCTTTAAGTAGATTTTACATCAATTTCACTAAAATAAGACTATGTAACCCTTTGAGTTTCCTTCCCGTTGTTTCTTCAGGTATAACTGCTTAAAGTAACTGCTGGTGATTTGATTTAATCACAGAACACAGCAGGATGTGCAGGCTTCACACAGGTCTCTGGGCGCTTTGTAATGAGACACAATGGTAGTTACACAATACTATGCTTCACACCCAATGCAGCATACGTTTAAAAAAAGTAAAAACAAGAGCTAGAGAGATGGCTCAGAGGATAAGAGCATTGGCTACTCTTCCAGGGGCCCTGAGTTCAATTCCCAGCAACCACATGATGGCTCATAAGCATCTATAATGAGATCCAGCGCCCTCTTCTGGCCTGCAGGCATACATGTAAGTAGACTATATACATAATAAATAAATCTTTAAAAAAAAGGTGATGAAATGTTTTTAAAAACAAAAGCAATGTTGCATATAGTTTCCTACATACTTCAAGAGTGGTTGAGGTCAAAGAGTCAAGGGAAGAGCGGGGCACCAAGTTATGTTTGGAGAGAGCAAGTGTATTTTATTGCATGGTAGGGTGAATGTGGTCTGTCTGTCTTTCTCAGAGGTAAATGTGTTAGTGAACTTTCCACTGCTGTGACAAACACTGTCCACCTACAGTAAGGCAGAGCTCTGGTACATGGAGGCCAGAAGTAGTAAAAGAGAGAAGGGGGCCCAGGACAAGTCAGTTAGCTGTCAAGAGCACTGTCCCAGTGACCCACATCTCCCAAAGTTCCATGTCCCTACAATAATGGAATCAAATTTTGATTCCATTAGTGAACTGGATTGATCTAAGATCAGGTCACCATCTTTACAATGCAATCACCTCTCAATGAAAGCTGGCTCCAGTGGCTAGTGAACAAGCTTTCAACACATGGGGCTCTTTTTAGGGAGACAATTCAAATCCAAACCATAAAAGTAGAAGAAAAGCACTCTAGGTGACAGTGAAATCCTATCCTAAATACCAGGAAGGAGAGAAGAGGAAACACAAGTAAACATAGTATGGATGAATCAGATCCATCATGGCTTCACTCTGTTTAAGTTAGAAATGGGCATATACAAACACCATGCTCCTCCATTTACTTTTTCTGTAGAATTTGGGAGGGAAATCCTAGGTGGGTGTAATAGTTAAGACTGATGTCAACTTGATAGAATTTAGAATCACCTTGAAGACAAGTTGTCGTGCGAGTTTTTGAATTAGGTGAGGTGGCACACAGCCTAGACGTGGGCAGTGCCACAGCACAGACTGAAGTCTTGGTCTGAATAACAAGAAAAAAGCACACTTAGCACCAGCATTCACCTTTCTGCTTCCTGGCCGCAGCTGCTTCAGGCTCCTGCTTCCATGCCTTCCCCACCATGGTAGACAACACTGTTTTAACTAGATAGTCTGTCAAAAGGACAACTGGAGGATGGCACATGCCTATAATTCCAGCACTTTCAAGGCTGATACTGGGAGACCATGAGATCAAAGTGAGCCTGGACTACATACTTTCATCATATATTTAAAATTTGTGGCCAGCCACAGCAAGGGGCAAACAGGTTAATGCTCATGTGGCCACATCAGTAGTAACTTGGTCCCTGGTTTCCAGTTTACCTAAGGAAGTACAAGGGTTGCTGAAGTATTTCAGTTCCCCTTCTGCTACAGCATAGTATTAGATTTATAAACAGTTAAGACCTCTCAAGTGTCATTAGAATACACTGTGACCACATGGAGTACCTTCATTCCCTCATTTATTTTACAGGTATTTAGAGAGTGTACCCCCATGTACTATATGATTTGGATAGACACAGTCAGCATGGTGCAGACAACAATACAGTTTAAGTCTGGTGCTAAGCCTGACAGATTGGAAAGAGTAGTTAGTGGCCAAAGATAGGACTGAATAGGGCAGCAGGGGCCAGACAGGGAAGGACCGTGAATGTGAAGCCAGGAAGCCCAAGCACCACTGTGGAAAGTAACAAGAAAGCCATGCTAAAGACATCAGCCAGGATGAGTGCTCCAGTTCACAGTGTAAAGAGGCAACAGGGTAGGAGAGTGGATCTTGTGGTTAACAGATGCTTGGAGGACAAAGGAAGAAGGGAGGGAGGCTTACTTGGTGGTTAAGAGACAGCGAGGACAGTCCAGCAGGCTGGGTTCTTGAGCCACAGCAACATCAGTAGAAAGAGCTCTGAGACCTCATTAAGTGCTTCCTTGGTTTTAGAGGGAAGAAAAGAGAACATATTAAAGATGTAAGGAACAGTTAATTTTCAATCAAGGCAGTATACTTCTCCACAGTAGAAAAGACTTTAGAAATGTATACCTCAGCTACACTTCTTTGATCTTTCGAGATACATAGAAACTTTCAGGGGAAACACATAAACCTTAGAGTTCACAGCTCATCATCTAGGTTACAACTTCCAGGACAACATCCTGCACACAGTAGGTGCCTAATTAATGGAGACTATGTTTTGAAGGTAACAAATATTAAGCACAAAAAAGATAAGTTTGATCTGTCTGGTCCCTGACACACAGTACAGGTGGCAACAACTTGCTGTCCGACAGGTAGATCTTAGTGACATGATGAAGTACATACAAATGAAGATAATTCATTTTTGACAGTTAAATATACTTCTGTCATCTTCACAACTCCAATAACTATGTAGAATACCCTCCATGTGTTGACATAGGCCTTTTTCCTAACAGGTGTCTTGTCTTATATCTATGTCTCACAGAAAGGTGCATCAGAAGCAGCATCAGAAAAAAGCAGTCTAAATGGCTCAAACTGCATGGACTTTACAATACAACAGCATTTTTTCCTCAATACTATTTGTGGCCAGACTTGGTGGTGTACACCTAAAATTCTAGTACTTGAGAAGTACAGACAGGAAGAACAGTAGTTCAATACCTCAGCTACATAGAAGTTTGAGGCCGGCCTGGGCTACATGAGATCTTGTTGTGGAACACCAGACTGACAGGCAAGAGGCCCTAAGTAAGTTAGAGATAGAGCACTGAAAAGAAAACATTGAATAGATTTAAAAGTTGGACACCGAAAACTTAGGGCACCTCTTCTAGACATGCCCCATTGCTGACGAGTGCTGTTCTGAAATATCTGCCTCTTCTATTTATTTCTTCCATTATTTATTCTCCCTGTCTATTTAGACAAGGTCTTGCTACACAGCTTAGGTTAGCTTTAAACTCTTGCCCTCCTACCTCAGCCACCTAAGTGCTAGAATTATAGGAATGTGCCACTTTGCCTATTGGTATCAGCTCTGTATAACAAACATCAAAACCTTGAAATCTGATTAGTCTATTCCATATTCCTAAGTTTAAAAGATATTAGCACTACACCGAAGTTACTGACAATGACAGTATAATTCATAATTCATGAACTTTATCTGTCTGTCAGGTAATTAAATATACTTAATACTTGACACATATCATCTCTTCTTGTATGGATGCTCTACTCATCCTAAGATGTCACTTCATTTTGCAGAGGACACTGGTGCTATGAAAAGATACATATCACTCTAAGTCTCATGGTCAATACCAGCCTGACTCCAGCCAAGGCTTCTATTGCACTGTGCAGTTCTGTTCCTCCCAAATGAAGTTGGGTATCTGGGGAGGCACTTATTATTCCTGATTTAAGGATAAAGAAGTTTTTTTTTTTTTTTTGGTTTTTCGAGACAGGGTTTCTCTATATAGCCCTGGCTGTCCTGGAACTCACTCTGTAGACCAAGCTGGCCTCGAACTCAGAAATTCGCCTGCCTCTGCCTCCCAAGTGCTGGAATTAAAGGCGTGCACCACCACTGCCCAGCTGATAAAGAAGTTTCAAACTTGAAAAGTTGATGACATTTAGAGATGCACAAGTAAAGAAGCCACTCTGTGTGGCTAGCTCAGGCCCCTCCGACTCCCCCTCCAAGACTGAGCTTGGCTGTAAGAAGCAAATCACCTGTTCTTTGGGAATCAGCAGAAAAGACAGTCCCTAACCTTGTTTAAATAGATAAACTCACAAAAGTAAAGAAGATAAGAAAATCACACACAATGGCTCTGTCAACCTAGCATCAAGTCAAGATACAGAAGATCTTTAAAGGTAAAGTTTCCTTTCATGCCCAAGGCTTCTTACAGCTCACAAGAGTTAACTACTGTTAGCTGTTGTCTGACCCTGTATAGTAAAGGCATTAAGTTCTTTCCTCAGAATATAAATCTCTTTCTTCCTTTTAAAAGATGAAGACATGGTACCTCTGCAGGTCATGCTGGCTTCAAATTCTGCATCCTTCTGCGTTAGGCCCCTTTGTGCTGGGCTCATGGATGTACACCATGCCCAGCTCCAAAGTCAGGTTGCCAGAGTCATGAATCCCAATACTGCAGAAAGTCTGACAGGTACTGTGCATGATGAGATGACTACTAGGAAAACAAGGCGGGCTATGCAGACAAGGAAGCCTGACTGTGTCTATGTTTTCCTAGTATCCACTTCACACAGAGAAACTGTCACACTTTCTGCTGTGTTGGCTCTCAGAATATCTATAATTCAGTCCTTCCTGAGCGAGCAGGTTCAACAGCTCTGACATCCTGTGTGTACAGGGTCAGTGGGCTGTGAGAAAACAAAGAACAAAGCACAGGGGCAATTTTGTATCTCAAGGAGAAAGACAAGAGAACCCAGCCTAGAATACACAGAGGCACAGTCCAGTCATCAGATACGACAAATATGGAATTCAATCAGTGAGATGCCTCCCATACAGAGAGTTCATTTTAGTCCTTATTTGACTGCAGAAAGCTGGGAAAGGGGACTTCCCTCTCTTCCTTGAGGAGGCAAGAGAGGAAAGTGTAATATTTAAAGTTGACGGCACAATTTAAAAACTTTCCACCAAGGTGCACACCCAGCTGAGTCACACGCCTAAGCCCTCAGTAGGTCACCTCAGTCCTGGCCTTAACCAAGGTCCTTCCAGCTCTGTCCATTCTCCTTGAAACTGGAGGAGTGAAAAGCCCCGTGATGATAGATCCATGGAGTTTCCTAGCCAGCCAGCCTAGACTTCTTAATGTGTTCCAGACCAGTGAGAGATTTTGTTTCAAAAATGTTTCTCAGGATGATTGTGAGAAATGCAGACAGACAGACAGACACATACACACACACACACACATACACACACACACACACAGAAACAGATACACAAACACACAGACACATACACACAGACACACACACAGGGGTTGGGTTGGGGGAGGGAGAGAGAATCCGTGTCTGGCTATCTCTCTCAGGATGACTACATCCAAGTGGACAGTAACTTCAAGCCTGAGAGCTGGTAGAGGCCGACGGGGTATTTGCACCACACTGAAATGTGTTTTCTCAACCTCTGGCTATCACATTTTTAGGTAAAGTGTCTTAAAACTATAAATATTTCTTTAGAGCTCAAATTGATAAATGTGCCTACTTCCAACATTTCACAAGGACCCTGCTGAGTTAGAGTCCCATCCCACCCTTACTACTCCATCTGTCTAGGTCTTGTGTTCTCTCGGATAAAAAAGATGCCTGAGAGTTACTGGACACAAAGTAGTGACCAATCTGAAAAAATATCCACTGTCAATGTCAGTACATCATTCCTGTGGTGGTTACACTGTTAACTCCCCTGTCACCATCCTACTGATAAGAGGGAAGTCCATCAGCAGAAGATAATCAGACTCTGAACTATAAGCTAAGGAAAATACACATAAACAGGCAAACAAGTCACATATTCCAAGGAACTTCAGTCTGACTATACCACAAGACCCAAGAGACTGTCAGTTTAAGATTCATCTGGGTTGGCCATCTTCCCAGGACTTGGGGCAGAGCAGAATCAGGAAGATCAGAAGTTCATGTTCATCAATGGCCACCCAGAAGTTCAAGGACAGCTTGAGTTATAAGAGACCCTGTTTCAAAAAAAACAGCAAACAAACAAGATACATTTTATCTCCCTGGCTACTACTATAGATCTTACATCTGGTGAGACAGGGAGGTCTTCAACTCCATTACAACATGGGAATAAAACAATAGTGTGCTGGCTAGTTTTATGTCAACTAGACATAAGCTAGAGTAAAGGGTACCTCAATTAAAAAAATGCCTCCATAAGATAGGGCTGTAGGCAAGCCTGTAGGTCATTCTCATAGTGACTGATGTGGAAGGGCCCAGCCCATTGTGGGTGGTGCCATTTCTGTGCTGGTGGTCCTAGGAACAAGCCAATAAGCAGCACTCCTTCATGGCTTCTGCCTCCCTTTATGCTCCCCTGGTTTTAGTCCTCTTTGACTTCTGATCCTGACTTTCCTTGTGATAGACTGTTATATGGGAAGTAAGCTGAAATACACCCTTTCCTCCCCACGTTGCTTTGGTCATAGTGTTTCATCACAGCAATATTAACCCTAACTAGAACAAAGTGATCTGAATAGGTAATTAAATAGACTATTTTCCCCCTTAGGGAAGGGAGAATGTCATAGCAAACAATGGTGCTGAGAACTGGATATTATGGGCAATAAATAGATGTGCCATGAATAGCTCATTGCCACAGATGTGCAGAATATTCAGGACTGTGTAGAAGGTTCACTTCCATGTATTCAAAGTCTTTAAAATGTTACCATACAGTAAAGATCACATAAGTAAGCGGAAGATCTGTGAGACACAGACAGAGAGACTGAGCACACTCGTGACATGACTGCTTTCGGAAGCTCTCTGCTTTAGGCGCTGGCCTAAGTGCTGACCCACGTCTCTAGTCCCTGGGAAATTCTAACGTGAGATTTTAACTGAGTTTATTCTAAAGTTTGTGTTTTATCAAATATAATCTAGGAAGCATTTTAAACTACAGAGCCACCCAGATGGACTCAGTAATAGGCAGCAGGGCGTAAGGGACAGGCCAGGCATCCTGAGCCTTGTGGCTGACTGTGCAGCATGACCACCTGCCTCAGAGCCGCCACCAGTCTTAGAACCAAAGGGCTACTTTGTGTTGTAAAAACATTAATGCATTTTTTTCTTTACTCTTTCCCTTTGTGATTCTACTGTCGGCTGAAAAAAGAAAGAAAATATATACAAAGTAAGAAAAATTCTAAGTGGAATATAAGAATTCTAAACTTTCAAGATTATGGCAGGCTGAGACTAAAGAGTCATTTGATATAGGCAGAACTCTACAAAAGTCTCAAACCTCTGAATTACATGGGTTTTTTTTTTTTTTTAAACTAGTACTTCAGTAGTCAAACTAATAAAAGAATTTTCTGGTTTTGGCTTGTTTGTTTGTTTTAACCAAAATTTTCCTTTGGAATAAGTAACTGAGCAGAAGCTGAGGCTCACGAGTTCCAGGCCAGCCTAGATAGGAAGAGACTGACTCAACAAAATACAAAAACAACGAGCAATAGTGGTGCACGCCTTTAATCCCAGCACTTGGGAGGCAGAGGCAGGCGGATTTCTGAGTTCAAGGCTAGCTTGGTCTACAGAGTGAGTTCCAGGACAGCCAGGGCTACACAGAGAAACCCTGTCTCGAAAAAACAAAAACAAACAAACAAAACCACCACCAACAACAATAAAACCCCAAAACAATGTGATCTTATACGTGCATGTGCACATAGATTTCCTATCCCCTTCTCAAAACAAGGCCAGGAGGAAGGCTGCATTAGGTAGCATGAATCCTCTTTCTAAGTTCCTAAAGAACATTATATGCCTTACTCCTTGGAGAAATTACAAAGTAATTTCAGTCTGCATGTGTAATGACAGCCATTCAGATTTATATTGGAAGTGACTGTAAAAGTGTCCCTGACCCTGTGTCTGACTCTAGGGGAGCACCTTCCTCTGGGTTAAGCATCCTCAACAAGGCTCAGGGACTCACTAAATCTTCTGGCTCTATCACCCAATTTCATGTTATTCTCTCTGTATACATAAGAGTTAACTCATACTTGCCATATCTGACCATGGTGGTGTTCCCACTGCTACCCAGGCAAGAAGCCTAGAAAGCAGCTGGCCTTTGTCTCCCCTTTACCCACACTAAATTCATTCAAAAATTCTTAAATCCTCCATCCCCCCCATCCTCTTTATTCTCACCTCCATCCGTGCCCATGCTGCAGGACCTCTGTCTACTAAAGCAGCATGAGGGCAAGCTCAGAGGCCAGCCTCTCATCTAAGCTACTGCTCCTAATTTAGAACTGGAACAACACCACAGCTTGGCACAAAACCTCTTAAAGTCTTTCCAGTCAAAACTTCTAGGCTCAGTTATTAAATCCTGTAAGGTGACCCACCCTAAATGTTTTCTACCACTCACTAGTCCCCTCCTCAACAACCAAATGGCATGCTATAGTCAATCTCACTACCAAGCCCTGACGATCTAAATTTTTTTTTTTTTAGGTTTTTTGAGACAGGGTTTCTCTTTGTAGCCCTGGCTATCCCGGAACTCACTCTGTAGACCAGGCTGTCCTCGAACTCAGAAATCCGCCTGTCTCTGCCTCCCAAGTGCTGGAATTAAAGGCGTGCGCCACCACTGCCCGGCACAAACTAAATTTTAAAACAGTCCTTCCTTAGGACTTACAGGTATAACTAGGAGCAGAGTATGTGTGTAGCAAATGCAGAGCCAAATTCCATCTCCTGTAACCAGGAACATATTAAAAAACAACAACAACAAAAAACCAAAACAAAACAAAACAAAAAAAAAAACTGTGGGACTGGAGAGATGGCTCAGCAGGTAAGAGCACTGATTGTTCTTCCGAAGGTCCTGAGTTCAAATCCCAGCAAACACATGGTTGCTCACAACCATCTATACAGCTACAGTGTACTCATATACATAAAATAAATAAATAAATCCTTTAAAAAGAAAACTGTGGTAGGGAACTAGCTCGGTCCATAAAGTATGAGCCAGGCAACCATGAGGACCTGAGAACTCATGTAGAAAATCCAGGCATAGGCCTGAAAAGACAGCTCATTGGTTAGGAGTGACGCCTGCTCTTTCAGGGGACTGGAGTCAGAGTTCTCAGCACCCACATCAGATGGCTCACAACTGTCTCTAATTCTAGCTCCAGGGGATCTGACACCTTCTTCTGAACTCCATGGGTCCTGCACTTATACAAGCTCTCTCACATACAGACACAGACACATACACATAATATTAAATAAAAAACTACTCTAACACAAAGGGCCTTGCACTTACACAAGCTCGCTCTCTCTCTCTCTCTCTCTCT
>NW_022196903.1:140753923-140756053 GCF_008632895.1 Mastomys coucha | reverse complement strand
TCTCTCTCTCTCTCTCTCTCTCTCTCTCTCTCTCTCTTTTTTAACTTTTTTTTTTGGGAGGTGGGTGTTTCAAGACAGGGTTTCTCTGTATAGCCCTGGCTGTCCTGGAACTCACTTTGTAGACCAGGCTGGCCTTGAACTAAAAAATCCACCTGCCTCTGCCTCCCAAGTGCTGGGATTAAAGGCTTGTGCCACCACCACCCGGCTTACACAAGCACTCTCTCACATACAGACACAGACACATACACATAAAAATATTAAAATAAAAAACTACTCAAACACAAAGGAGACAGCAACCCTGAGAAACAAGGTTGACCTTTGGTGTCTACAAGGACACCAAATACATACATATAGATACAAAAATGTTCCTTCCTAACTAGAGAAAGGACCCAAGGAGCTGAAGGGGTTTGCAGCCCCAAGGGAGGAATATGAACTACCTAGTACCCTCAGAGCTCCCAGGGACTCAACCACCAACCAAAGAGTACACATGGTGGGACTCATGGCTCCAGCAGCATATGTATAGCAGAGGATGGCCTAGTCGGTCATCAATGGGAGGAGAGGTCCTTGGTCCTGTGAAGGCTCTTTGCCCCACTGTAGGGGAATGCCAAGACAGGGAAGTGGGAGTAGGTCGGTTGGTGAGCAGGGGAAAGGGTGATGGGATAGGGGTTTTCAGAGAGGAAATGAGGAAAGGGAATAACGTTTGCAATGTAAATAAAGAAAATATATAATAAAAAAATTAAAGAAAATAGATGTGACATACAAAAAAATGTTGCTTTTTTTCCTTCTATTTGCATTTAAAGAAAATAATGAATTTTCCCTCCTTTGCTAGAATATTCATATCTCCAACTTCAAGTGCCAGAACTTTTGTGGCACTTATCACCAATCTCACAATAAGGTATTAAATAACATAAGCCCATGAAGGCAGATTTACGGTCATGTGTGCTGCAACCATAAAGTCCCCTACTTCTTGATCCCCAGAACCTTCCTATACTCATTCCCCATGGTACTCAGGATAATGCTAAATGTATAGAAATGCTCAAATGTTGCTGACTAATCTAGCAAAAAGCACAATCAAGCTTCAGTCCAGCCTCTTGTTAACACGCACGGAGCAAGTTGGGCAGGTCAAGTGTGGTCCTAGGGTGCAAGAGAAGTGCTGAGATGCACTGTTCTGTGGGAGGCTCTTCAAGTGCAGTGACAGCAGGGATGCTAAACCCTACACACCAAGGACAACAGAGTGGGTTCTGGGTAACCTCCAAGGAGACAGTGACTGAAAATCTCAAATGTGTCTCCTCTCCAGAGAAAAGGCAGTAGGGATTAAAAGGTGCTTAGACTGCAGAGAAAGTCAGAACTGCCCAAGAGAATCCTGCTTGAGAGATGTTGCCACCTAAGCCATGAATCTCTCTGGGCTGGCCTGCTGCAGGCTCTTGGGAAGAGGCAGTTTTCACACAGTGGCACTAACCTGCATTCACCCTGTGCTTTAGCTCTCAGGTTTTCTACATAAGCTATCCTTCACTCACTGACTGTAAACACAGGATGAAAAGGACATGAAGTACCGTATTAAATCAGCCCATACAGCAAATACTTGCTTCATTCTACATGTACTAAGCACATGGCTCCTTGTATTACTCTATGCAGAGCCACTTCAGAAAGTCAATGGTCATATGCATTTTCACAAGAGAAGTGCTGAGTGTGGTAGTGCACGCCTTCATGACACTTGGGAGGCTGCAGAAGAGACCTGAGTTCCAGGCTACCCTGTCTCAATACACAAACTAATAAAAATTTCAAAATGTAATGTTTTAGAATGTTCAGCTTACCAATACCTAGCAAAAGTTTTAAAGTGCTTTCTCTCTTCCTAAGTATTTTAATTTGTCTATTTCATATTAAATCAGTTAAAACTCATGGAACTTATCAAATGTGAACTACAAAACTTATTTTATACAATTTGGGGCTCAAACCAAGACCTTCAAACATATTAGGAAAATGCTGAAGTACAGAGACAGCCTCAGTTGACATTTGTTTTGCAAAATTGATATTTTCCTTTAAATTTAAAGATGTATTTTGAATTCAATTCCAATGTGCAATGATTGGGTTCTTAATACAGGTATCACTATTGCCTAGACTCAAATTCTA
>NW_022196903.1:140752603-140753913 GCF_008632895.1 Mastomys coucha | reverse complement strand
GATGCAGCAATGGCAGGAGAGCAGCATCAAAGGCACCGATACCCTAGAGACAGGAGCTAATGCAGAAATGAGCTGAGGTTACGAGGACCTCGACTCTGAGGATATCTGCTAGAATTCTCCCACAGCTAAAATCAACACATAGAGGACTGTCTTGCTAAAATAGTCCATTATGTCTCATATAGTGAAAGAAATATTCTAGACATCAACATGACCACTGGGAGGAAGTAAGCTGACTGAATGGAGGACAATTAAGCACAGAATTCTGAAATTTGGTATGCTAGCTGGAAACAGGAATGTGGAATACAATCAGGGAACACAAATTACAAAATGTTCAGAACAAAGCAAAGCCAATCCTGCTTGAGATGCTAAGGGAGTGTGAGTCATGTTTAGGAAGCTCTCAAGAATAGAATTCAAGTGAAACTGGCTTTGATTAATTAGCCCAGCAAGCAACAAGCATCAGTGTGCCAACACTGCTCCCGGGATAGAGGTCATTGATATGAAGTGCTGTTATGGTCTGAAGGGGAGAGGGATGATGCAAAGCCCAGGTGCTCAGAGACACATTCAAAATTTATGGACAAGCCGGGCGGTGATGGCACACGCCTTTAATCCCAGCACTTGGGAGGCAGAGGCAGGTGGATTTCTGAGTTCAAGGCAAGCCTGGTCTACAAAGTGAGTTCCAGGACAGCCAGGGCTATACAGAGAAACCCTGTCTCGAAAAACCAAACAACAACAACAACCCAAACAAACAAACAAAAACATGGCTCAACGCTAGGTGAACATAGTGACAAATATCTTTCACTATCCTGGTACTTGGTACTAAGACCAAGACACAAGAAAGGCCAGTTCAAAGCCAACTTATGCTACATAGTGAGACCCTATGTTACAAAAACAAACTAAACAAACCTAAAATTGTTCATAAATGTTGCAAGACTCACTTGACTTACCACTATCAATAAGCTAGGAATTTTAGACAACATTTTTACCGAGTTATTGAAAGGCTACCCACCAAAATCTGGGAAGAATAAGCCAAAGTAGGATACCAGCATCAAAATTCAAGCAATTGAACAGAAGATTCACTTAAATTTAATACAGAAAATGCAAATTATATTTGAGTTAAAATTTTTTAATCAAACACAGGGCTTGGAAGACCTATAAAGTGTCTGCTGAATAAGTTATGAGGGGCCTGATACATGTGTAGCATGCACATGTATCATGGTAATGCAGAAATACACAGATTCCTAGAGGTCACTAGCAAGCCAGGACAGCTGACCCGATGAGCTTCAGATTTAGGAAATATCAGGCCCTACACA
>NW_022196903.1:140748096-140752348 GCF_008632895.1 Mastomys coucha | reverse complement strand
CACACACACACACACACAAACACACACACACACAAACACACACACCTACACAAGCACACACGCAAAGGAAAGCAAATGTTAAGTGTGAGATGGCCACCGTGCCACACAAATTTCCACATTCTTAAACCCCAGGCTGAGAGGGGTCAGAAATAAGGAAAGTGAGTATCATACCTACTATGTGTCCAACCTTTCCATACTGTATCTACAAAGTTCACATCTGAGAACCACACTGAAATAGGTCAACTTACACCTGAGGAAGTATTCACCACTCTGTCAGCCCCATAGAATAAGTGTCCTCATGACTTGAAAATTTAGTTAAGATCCACTTGAACACAAGGAGTGGGTGAAATCAGTCATCAACATCAAGTAATTCCAAGATGTGGCTGTGAACCCTGCACTGAGTAAGATGCAGTTTCTGAGAGGCAAGATTGGAATGTAAAAACAGAAACCTTGCTGAAGAAAAGACGGTGTTAATAGAGGGGGTGGTTGGATGAGATCCACTTGAATGTTTGGTCCCCAGCTGGTGGAACTGAATGGGAAGGACTAGGAGGTGTGTCACTGGGGACAGGTTTGAGGTTTCAAAAACCTCCCACCATCCCTGGAGCACTGTTGCTGCCTTCTGCTTGCAGATTGGGATGTGAGCTCTCAGCTGCTGCTCCAGATGCCTGCCATGATGCCTTTGATCTACCATTATAAACTAACCTTCAGAAACTGTAAGTCCAATTAAATTCTGCTGTAAGTTCCCTTGGTCATGGTATGTTATTGCAGTCATAGGACAGAAACTAAGACAACAGAGAGCTGTCAGTCTGGGGCAGGGAAACAAGAGTTAACAAGCAAGGTTTTACTCTGAACTCTGCAGTCTGTCTGAGGAACAAGTACACTGCACACATTCAGAGTGAAGCAAGCCAGTGTCTTTACAAGGAGACCAACCACATCAGTTTATCCTGGCTTAGTGACTCCCTATTGAGATTATCCACTAGAGTTGCTAATTAGCAATCCTGTTTATACATCAGCTCTCAATAACTTGACAAATTAAACAAATTCCCCAAACCTGATGACTTCTAGACACAAAACAAAATCTTCACAGGCATAGATCTAGAAAGGTGAGAGTCAGGTTCTAAACAGCTGTGATTTTTGCCTTATGACAATGCCAATCAAAAACTGACAAAGACACAGAGAGGAGTGGCAAGGAAGGTAAAATATGCAGAACCCATATTTGAATGATGAAATAAAAATGTTTCACTTTCAACAGAGGGCATAAGAGAGTCATCATCAAATACTGCTTTTGCTCTGAGAAATTACCTAATTCTGTAGTAAGAACAGACCAAGTTACATAGAAAATGACTCTGTCCCATGCCTGATGCACAGTAGGTAAAAGGCTAGCATGTTATCTACAACTGCTTTAGGATGGAAAACACCACAGAAAGCACATGTATAAAGACACTTACGAAAGCCAAGGAGCAGCACCTAACTGCCTGAAAGGAAGAGGACATGGGAGGTGTCCTTCAGATAGGAGACCTAAGCAGAGAACACAGGATTACCCACAAAGGCTGCAAAAGGGCACAGAAGGACCAATGAGATGGCTTAGTTGCTGAAGGCACCTGCTGCCAAGCCTGACAATCCAAACTGGATCCCTAGAAGTTGTAGGTAAGACAGAACCAACATCCACAAATTGTCCTCCGGTTTCTTCATAACATCAATGTGCCTCCCTTAATAAAAACATATAATTAAAACATTGACCCTCTAGATCATCACATCAATGGATTACTAATGTTAATGCTAATTTCTCTCCATTTAATTCATTCTAAGTAGTATTATTTCTACACTATGACTTCACTTTAGATCTTGATGGCTCAGCACTTAAGAGCACTGGCTACTCTTTAAGAAGACCTGGAATCAGTTCCCAGAACCTATATGCAGACTAACAATCATCTATAACTCCAGTTTCCAGGGATCCAATGCCCTCTCTTGTCATTCAAGGACACTGTACACACACAGTGCACAGACATACAGGCAAATACTCACACACAAAAGATAGAAGTAAATCTTTTAAAATTGCCATCTCATACAAACACTCCTTCCTTTACCTTTACCTGACTGGGGCCCTATACAGAAGGAAAGAAGAGGACATAGTAATTATCCACAAAGTGTAGGAAAGAGCATATCAGAAATCAGTTCTTATGGTCCAGTGTCAGAAAAACTATCGACTCATATCCTAAATCCTTTTTCTACATTTCAGAAATATGGCTATAATATTCACTAATATATAAAGTGTTGATTTTTGTTTCCCATTCTGCTCAAGACTAGAGAGTCTCTAGGAGATACATTTAAATTGAATATATAAAATACTGGGTTAAATCACACTGTCATTTTTGCCGTACCAATCCCCCCAGGGCCTATGAGGCAACTGTGGCAATTAACCTGAGCTTAACTCTCAACTTGAACAAAACAAAGCACCTGGACAGGTGTTAGAGGCACCTGGTTGATTATTATTATTATTATTATTATTATTATTATTATTAAATATTTATTTATTTACATTCTGACCATTGCCCCTCTCAGTTCCTCATCCCATTCCTTCTCCCCCTTGCCTCCTAGAGAAAGTCTCACCCCAAACCACCTGGTCTTCTCTAAGCACATGAACTTGCCCCTCCCCACCCAGGGCCTCCACATTGCCTGTAGGCCATCTCCTTCTGTTCTTTTGTCTTTCACTTCCCCTAGCCCTGCTATTGCTCATAAATGTTTATTATACCCAGTAATGGTATTAAAACTAACAGAGCTGTCTACCTGGGTCCTGGAAACACAATGGGTACTTCCTACTTGCCGTCTGGCAGTTGTCCTCAGAGAACTGCAGACATCTGTTTCCTGGGCCCAGTCCACAGAACAGAAGAACCACACACAGAAAGTACACTGATGAGCTTCTAGCTGCAATAATGGAATGTGCATCAGAACTTAGTACACTGAGCAGTGGGGTGGAGCAACAATGCCTGACAGCACTTGAAGGTATCCCACAGAAAGTAAGTGTTCCATCAACCTTACAGAAAAGATAAATGCCAATTCCTACCAGAATGCTGCTTCCCAGGACAACTGGTCTCGAAGCTGTGCTTTGCTGCAACAGTCTGTACACAAGAACCTGAGTAGGACCGTGCAGTGATTAAAGGCATTCAATAGACTTTTTATTTGCCCTCCCTAGCTGATAGTGCTGTTACCTTCTCTGTCTAATTTCACAAAATAGAAGCAAAAGGCAGTTTTTTGCTGAAACCCCATTTGAAGACTGGAGGAGGGATGCTCAGCAAAGATGCTTCCAGCAGGCCTATGCGAGGAAACAAAACACTTTCAAAAGGTCAGGGTGTTCAAGCCAGATAAACTAACACCAAAAAGCTCTGAAAATAAAGGCTCATTTATCCTACCCAGCCTCAGGTCCCAACACTAAAACAACCCAGGGGCTTGTGGCCCCCAAATGTTTCAGTCTGTTACATCATTTAATGTTGTCTTCCTGTGGCTAGTTGGCCTTAAACACTCCTGCTTATCCTTCAAATGGCAGCTCTACCAACACTACCCTCCTGGGAAAGACCGTGTGGCTCCTAAGCAGGTGCTCCTTTTCTCTGTCATCTCACTGCTTCTGCAGCTGTGCCCTGCTGCAGTGCCCCACATAGAAATACCATTACATAGTCCATGTCTGGCTGCTTGCCCAGAGAGGGGAGCACCATGACTTTCCAGCCCCACAGCACCTGGAGCACAGGCAGGCACTTCAGCACCCCAGGTCTAAACCAGAGGGCAATGCCCACCATTCTAATATCTCCATTTTGTTTAGTTGAAAACATCATGACCGCATGGGTAGCTCTGTCCTGTTAGTGGTCTCCCTTCTCTAAGATCACTCCCTATGTATTCCTACCACTGCAATCTTCCTAAAGCACAACGTTAATTAAATGTACCAAGCTATGTGGCTGTTGAAGCAAAGGTGGGGATGCTGAAAACTATCTTTCTCCAAGCTCAATGGCCTCAAATTAAATTGGACAAAAGATTTACATAATTAGCATGTAACTTATCAGGTGTTATTGGGACACACACAAGTTATGCTAACCCCTTTGCCTGGCATATCCTTCATTCTTAAATGGTCAATTCACAATAGAGTTCACACAAGAAACTTTCCTGACGGGCTGTGGTGGTGCATGCCTTTAATGCCAGCACTTGGGAGACAGAGGCAGGCAGATTTCTGAGTTCAAGGCCAGCCTGGTCTACAGAGTAAGTT
>NW_022196903.1:140747442-140748008 GCF_008632895.1 Mastomys coucha | reverse complement strand
GGGGGGGGGGGGGGGGGGGGGGGGGAGAGGGAACACCAATGGGGTTCTATGTGCAGTTTAGCACTAACATCTTTCCACTCTAGACACTGAAATAGGAACAGTCTTTTCAGTTTGGCTTGATAATGGCAGACATATGGAGAATCTCCTCACCAGATGTGAAAGATGTGTCCAAATGAATGAAATGGATCTCTGTTGTATAAACACAGCAAAGGGCAACTCGGGAGTACTATAAACCAAGCAACTGGCCCCTGCTGACAAACACAAAACAGTCCTACAGGGCGAACACTGCACGGAGTTTCCATGATGGAGGCCTGTCAGCAGGCCAGTACTTAACCAAATGCTCATGGCTAGTATAAATTAAATTGCATGAAGCAAGATATTGGTATAAGATATTTCCAAAAATAGATAAAAAGAATCCATCTTCCCATGCTATGAAGTATATACTGAATTTCCTACAACACTAGCACTGTAAGGTACCTCATATCCAAGCCTCGTGGAGCATACCTTTAATTATAGCATTTAGGAGGCAGACAGATTTCAAATACACACACACACACAGAATTCGA
>NW_022196903.1:140742598-140747432 GCF_008632895.1 Mastomys coucha | reverse complement strand
AGGAGGGAGGGAGAGGGGGATTGCTCTTGCTCACCAAGCCTGGCTAAGATCCTCTGTTCTTTGATTAAATTTCTATCTGCTCTGCCTTGCCCTTCCTTCAGCACGCGTACTCTAGTTAGGAAGTGGCAGTCGAGCTCTGCCGTGCCCTTCCTTCAGCACGCGTACTCTAGTTAGGAAGCGAGCAGTCGAGCTCAGGATGAGCAGAGAACAACTTAACTAAGAACTGAAGCCTGGGAGTTTCAGGATTAAAAATGAAAAACTAAAATCCAGCCTCATGATTTGACAAATTCAAAAACAGTGCCCAAGGCTCAAAACTATGCCTCTGTTAAAGAAAATCTTGTGTTGTAATATTTAGCCAACCCTAACTGGTTTTAATTAAGTCAGATGGCTGACAGTATTGTTTATCTTGGCTTAATTGTTGAGGCCAAGAACCATGTCTCATCAACTAATTTTGTAGAGTTCTCAACACTCTGCCCATAGTGGCTTTTAATCTATTAAGACAACTACCATTTACATACTTGTGTTAAACTCATATGCACCCAAGTTTAAGGGTAGTTCTCTCTATTTTAAGATTTCAGGTAAATTATTTAAATCTGAGTTTTTCTTTCTCTCCCTGTATGGATCTAACAGTGGTATCCTCACTATATACTCATGAATGAGTTAAGAATGTATAAGAGTGTTTCACAAAACTGTAAGACATAATAATACAATGTGCAACTAGTAGTCTTACAATAAGCTTTCTCCAGGAGCAAGCCTCTCCTTGCTATAAATCTGAGCACAGTTGTACATTTTTTCTTCTTTTTTATTTTGTTTTTGTTTTTTTTTTTTTTCAAGACAGGGTTTCTCTGTATAGCCCTGGCTGACCTGGAACTCACTCTGTAGACCAGGCTGGCCTCAAACTCAGAAATCTGCCTGCCTCTGCCTCCCAAGTACTGGGATCAAAGGCGTGTGCCACCATTGCCTGGCTACAGTTGTACATTTTTCCCAGAAAAATTTACACTTGACATGCAAAACTCTAAAGAGCTCCTGAGGGGAATTATCCAAGAGGTACAGGGGAAAAAAGAAAAGTCAGGCAAGACTGGGAACTTGGTAAACAGACAGCAAAAGAAAAGTTTTTGTAATAAAGTAACAGGAGAGAGAGCAAGCCTGGGTCCTACCAGTCCTGTCAGACTCTACCTCTATCTCCCTGTATTCCTGGCCAGGTCAGCTCAGCTCTCTGAGCTCCCGTTTCCTCAGATAATAATCCATACAGCTCCCTTGGAATCCAGTCAGGCTATCTATACACAGTGTATTCAGCTACTGAGGGCTGTGCCAGCACATACTAAGTAATAAGTTAAGCTGCTGCTGAGAAATTAGAGGTAACCCTACTGAGAGCAGAGTGAGGCCTGGGTAAGAGGAAGACAGCAGCTCTGAATCAAATCTATGAATCACATTGGGAGATGACGTTTGATCAATATAAAGCAGTTTCGACTGGACAACTGAGGATTGTTGAGAGAGCCACAATCAAAATTCCAAGTCACAAAAGCACCAGCCATAGCAGCTTATGCACATGCATAAGAGCGTGTGAAACCACACCAAGAAAGTTAAGTGTTAGTGTCTACAAGCACTTCTCTGCCTCAGACTCAACTGTCTAAACTTTCATAGACACAATAAAAGCTGGGACCCAAAGCAAAGGGCCTGTGATTTGGCATGCCAAAAACAGATGGCACCATTAATTAGCAGTCAGCCAGTACTGCCATCTTGATTCTCATTTGCAGTGGATCTGAGTGGCTAAACTTTACTAATTCCACCAGCTCAGGAACCACAATAACCATACCGTGTTCCAGAAATTAGGAAAGGAGGGAATAAATTCCCTTCCTGAATCAAATGCAAAGGTAGTAAACAATGACGATGGTAATGAGTGCTACCTACATACCTGTGATCAGAAATTGGCATAAACGCACACTGTATATGCAGAATCAGTAAGACCAACAAAGACCAAGAAAACAATGAACCTGTGTGTGTGTGTGCACAGAGAATCAACAGCAACTTGGGTTGGCAAATCATCTAGTATTCATTGCAGGGAAAGCAGGAGCCGGCTCAGGAATTTAAAAGTGAGGAGAGCACAGGACAATAGAAGGTTGATGTGGGATCAATGTACATTACACATACAATGAAAATGTCACTATGAGACCTCTCTTTCTGTACAACTTAATATACATAAAACATAAATATACGATCTAAGTTTCAAACAAGAACAAGTTCCCATAGGCTACTAGCAAGGCTTGAGTTTTGTTTAGATCCACACAACATGAACGTGTATGGTCAGAACACCACATGACCTGTAACTGTCAAGGTTTTCCCTAAGATCTGTGCAGAGGCCTCTAGTAGAGAGACAGGGTTTCTCTGTGTAGCCCTGGCTGTCCTGGAACTCACTCTGTAGACCAGGCTGGCCTCGAACTCAGAAATCCACCTGCCTCTGCCTCCCAGGTGCGGGGATTAAAGGTGTGCTTCACCACCGCCCTGCCAGTACTTTTCAATACAGACAAAACTATTCCACATGGGAAAAAGATGTTCTTCAAATTTCCATTCCCCAGGAAGGGTGCTTGCTTTCCCTTTGATGGAGTAAATGATATCTCCTAGGATAAAGAATTTTTCACAAGCAAACCTGTACTTAAGAGGACCTTGTAAACCAGAGTTCTCAACCCGTGGCTCGTGACTCTTTTTGGCATCCAATGACCCTTCACAAGGGTTGCATATCATATATCCTGCATACTAGATATTTATATTATGAACAGTAACAGGAGCAAAATAACAGTTATAGCAACAAAACTAATTTTAAGGTTGAGGGTCACCACAACATGAGGAACTGTGTTAAAGCATTAGGAAGGTTGAAAAGCACTGCTGTAAACCTCTTTAACTATTAAAGCAAACTTAAAAATCATCTCTACAAAATTTTGGGCTGCAGATCTGGAAGGTACTGTCAAAGGTACAAATAACTAAAAACAACAATGAATGCTCTCTGCATATACGTGACAGAGATTTGCAGAATCTGCACATGCAGAATCAGCAAGAACCAACAGGATAAGTAGAAAAGAGATTTAAGATGTGCTGATAGCTTCTTTTTACTATCTTTGTCTTATTTCATGAACTTTAAATACTGACAGCTCTGCTACCTTCCCCATTAAAGCTTATCAATCATAAACTGTTGACTTAAGAGAGGCCCCTAGAATCTACCACACTCAGCCAAGAAGAGAGCATGTTCTACACTCTGAGAGACTGGTCCCTGACCCTTAACAAAGTACAGATCATCTGAGCAAAGATGAAGGCAAGAGCCTAGATCTCAGGGGATAGGTAGGTAAGGATAGGCAGGGCCCACCAATGCTTACCATACACACCATTTAAGTTTAACTGACTTCACTGTGATTCCAATCAGTTAACCAGTACCAAACATTAAGCCTGAGCATTCATAAACAGAGCCTGACAGACTATTCTCAACAGCCAGGGATACACAGAGAAATCCTGTCTCGAAAACCAAACCAAACCAAACCAAACCAAACCAAAACCTTGCTTCAGACATTGTCAGAATAGTTGTTTATGGAAATAAAAACTGAGAGGTCTGAGACTGACATCATCAGCTCAAGTCCAACTTCATAATTCAATCCAAACACTGTCTAATGCCAAGTAGCCTTTAGAAACACAAGATATGATACAACAATTGAAATGTTGCTATGGGGAAGGGGTACTTTTAATTTCTCATTTTGAATCTACATGGGTCTCACTTGATGCTTACAACTAATTAGCATCAAAAGCAACTTTCCAAGTGACTAAAATATTTTACATGCCAAAAATATTTTTTTCCTCTGCTGAGTGTGGTGGTGCACACCTTTAGTCCCAGCATTGCAGAGACTGAAGCAAATGGATATGTGTACATTATAGCCAGCCTGGCCTAAGTTTCAGGACAGCCTGGAACTATACCAGCTACACAGTGAGACTCTGTCTCAGAAACAAACAAAAACCACAATTTATTTACCTAGGTTTTCAATTCCTTGGGATTCCCAAAATTTAGATGCATTTTCCAAAATCTACTCTTTGCAACTACAGACCCAAGCAAGACCTTCCTGAATGACAAAATCAGGGGCAGTGTGTAAATCCAAGGTGTCTAGGCCAAAGCAACTCTACTACCTACTGTCTACTTGAGTTTGACACCTCATTTACTCCATCAGCAAGGCAAGAGTGATAGGAACACTCCCTCTGGTAAACGAGACATATAAGCAAAGGGTTTGGAAGCAGAGGCCCTGTATAACATGTCCTCTCACAGTCCTACCATCAGCCAGGTCGTCCAAATCGTCTGCACAGATGCCTTCTCCTCCTGAACCCCTTCAGTTGTCTGGTAGACTGATCCTTCCTTGCTTGCCTTCAGTATGAATTTTATATTCTAGGTACTGGAGATGGAATCACACGCCTCTCCCTCAGGACAAAGACCACAGCATCTGTGTAAAGCAGGCAAGCAACCCTCTCTCCCTTCATCCTTCCTTCCAATGCTTGTAAACAATAATATCCTGCCAATCAGCAAAACCTTTACCTGGAGACTGACGTGCCGTGTTAACCAGTATATGGCACTAAGTACTTCCTTAGGAATTGAACAAAAACTGTTGGGAGAACAAAGAAGAAAGAATGATAGGAGAATATACCTGTTTGCTTAAACACAATTCTGCTACCTTAAGCTTGCTTTCATCATCTCACTGAAAGAGGCCATGATGCTTTTCATATAAAAACTCAGGGTCAGTTGTTCTTCCTGTATTCCAAACTTCTGGGCTAATAACCACTTATCAGAGAGTGCATACCGTGTTTG
>NW_022196903.1:140713536-140741773 GCF_008632895.1 Mastomys coucha | reverse complement strand
AGTGGAGGATTGCAAATTCGATCATCAATGGGAGGAGAGGACCTCAGCCCTGTGAAGTTTCTGTGCCCTAGTGTAAGGGAATGTCAGGGCCAATAAGCAGGAGAGGGTGGGGTGGCAGGCATGGGGAGTGGGGAGGCAGCTGGGGTTTGTTTTTGTTGTTTTTGTTTGTTTCTTTGTTTTTTAGAGGGGAAACTGGGAAGGGAGAAATTTACATGTAAATAAAGAAAATATCTAATAAAAAAAATGACAAAAGAAAAAAAAATTCAGGGTCAGGCTTTCACATATGTCTAATCTAACCCAGTCAAAGCTTCCCCATCTGTTGATTTGAACGTAATGCTAGGATTCTCAAACAGCAATATGCTTGCTTAGCTGGTCCTACATTTATGTAAAATAAATTCATTTAACATATACAGCAAGATACAAAAATCCCCCGGCTTTGGTGTCTCCAACTTTTCCCAGATCTGTGAGAAGGCACTTGCTACGGCACATTACCAAATTCTACTAACAAGATGTCACTGCTCTTTGAGGGAGCGGAAATTTTCTAAGGAAAAATGGCCAAACTGAGACTAATGCTTTAGCTTTTTTTTTTTTAATCATTTCCCTTTGTTCTTAATGTCCCACTTTTTGAAATTAAAATCTAGTATTTAAAAAGCTGCAGAGTTTGGTTTTTGAGAAAGAACTTAAAGTTTAAAGTTAAGTGGGTAGAGAGGAGAGGATCTGGAAGGGCTTGAGGGAGGAGGAAATATGATCAAACCATATTTAAATTTTAAAACTTTTAAAATAAAAACTCCAGAGAACACCGTTTTATTTGGACAGTCTTAGTTTCTATTCTTTGGCTTATTTGCAAGCAAACAAATTCTGGGACTTCCAGTATTCTATTTAATGTGGTTTCCCTGAGTCTAATTTGTTCACTACTTAACAGCAAGGCCTTTCAAAAGAGCACAGAAACTACACCGAACTATGCTTCTCATTCTAAACACATCCCAACAAATAGGAAACCTAATCAGTTCTCTAACTAGGAGGAAAGCGCCCGGCAGAATGAGGGCGAACACCAAACTTTTAACCCTGAACTTCTTCTGAGACCAGGATTTTCCAAATAAAAGTACTTTTATGGCATCGTGCAATCTCATAATCTATCATATCTTGAACTAAATCATCTCCCCAAATAGACACAAGAGCAACTAACTCAAATAAAATGTCTTTTGCCCTCGAGGGAGGGAGCATAATAAACTTAATCGTTTTATATATCCCGAGGCATAGGAGAAAAACCTTTCCATGTATGCTTGTGCGTGTGACATCAAGACAACATGCTATGCAAATAAGGCTTACTGACCAGTATGGAGACCAGACCGATTTAAGCCACGACTGCCAAATAAGGGTAATCACCACCTTAAAACCACTGAACTCTGTTCACCTGGCTTCTTGGCAGTCCTTGTGGCTAATACCTGAGCCAAATCCATAAGTGGCTTCTACCAAAACGCATCCCAAGTTGCAGAGGAGCCGGAGAGCGCGCCGGCTCTGCACCGAGTCCCGAGGGGCGGCAGCAGCGCACTTCTGCACCAGCCGCTGCTCCAGACCCACCAAGCATCTCTCCCTCCACAGCTCGTCCCCAAACTTCGGGACCCAAGAGCGACCCCGCACCAGAAAAAGTAGCATCGGCGACGGGGACGCAGCGGCTCGGGCACAGCTGGCCGTCGCTGTGCACCCGCAACTTTGTGCGGGTGAGCCGTGCTCTCTGCGTCCGGAGGGGGCGGGAAGGGGGGCCCGGAGCCGGAGCCGTGCGCGCGCGGGGCTGGCGGCTCCGCTCCCGGTGCGCAGGCTGCCGCAGCCGGCTCGCCGAAGGCCCCGGTGACTGACAGGCGCTGGGGGCGCGGCCCCGCCTGCAGCCCGGGGACACCAGGCCGGGCGCCGCGCGTGGTACCGCGCCGAGCCCCTCGCACCTCCCCGCATCGAGCGCCGCCCTAGCCCCGCGGCCCTGCCCCGCGCCGGCGCCTGCACCGCCGCCCGCTCTCACCTGCCGGTGTCGCCCGCGCCCGCTCAGCCTCCTCGGCCACCGCAGCCCGCGGCGCGCGTGTGTCGCGCCAGGCCCCGCCCCGTCCCGCCCCGTGAGGCGGTGCCAAAGCGGCCGCTCCGGAATCTCGCGAGGCTTGACTCCTAGGGGTTTTTTGTTTTTTTTTTTTTTTGGAGGGGTCGTCCCTGACGTCATACGCACCCAGGCGGAAGTATCCTTCTGGCGTCAGCGCCAGTGCCGCCCCCCACTTTCGCCGGCGGAAGTGTAGGTTGGTCCAGGAGCCTGAGGTCAGCCTAGTCGCTGCTGGGCGGTCTAACGTCTCTTGGCCCTGTCTAGTTAGAACTGGTTCTGCTTTACCCGGATTGGGGCCTGGTGTGATGTAGCACTCCTCCAGGCAATGCAAAGACGACTCGAGAGAGGAGAGATCACCAAGTGTAGCAGCTCTGTGACTTCCATGTCTCTATAACTGGACCTGAAAGGCTTAGGAGTTAGAATTTAGGAAGACCAAAAGAAACTTGCCAGCATACATGAAAACTTTGCTAAACTTACCTGAAAATCCCAGAATTTCTGACAACATAACGTGCAGCATTAGGCCGGAAAATTGTCATTGTCTTGCCTTCCCTCCGCATCAAAGGCAGGCAAGCTTCAGGACCCGTGGACTAGCCAAAAGTGCGCAGAGAGCCTAACACTATACACTGTGAGTCCTACACACGCCATAAGTGCTACCCTAACACTATACACTGTGTGTGTCCTACACACACCTATGATTAATTTATATATCCTGCACAGTAAGATTAACAGTAACCACAGATTTCTGCAACCTCAACATATTCACTTTAAAGCCAGGTGCAGTGCCTCATGCGTGCAATTCCATCACCAAGGAGGCTGAGCAGAAGCTGCAGCAAGTTTGAGACCAGCCTGGGCTACATAATGACTTCGAGCCCAGCTAGAGCTACAGAGTGAGACCCAGGCTTAACAATACAAAAGCGGGCTAAAGCTTATCTTTGACATATCCAGACAGCCCGCTACTCTTGTGCTTTGGGGCTTTGATGAAATAAAACAAGAATTAATGGAACAAAGCCCATGCAGCCAGTGGGCCAGGGGCTTCACATACACAGCACTGACACTCCAGAGGAACTACTAGCCTCCTGGGAGCAACACAGGGAGAGCAGTGAGAGACCTCACTGGCTACTTAGAACGGCATTCAGCTTAAAACTTAGGAATTATTTATTTCTGGAATTCTCTACTTTATAATTTTGGAACATGGTTGCCTGTGGGTACTGCTGAAACTGGAGGGAAGTAAATGGAGAAGTGGGTAAAGGGAGAAGAGAGTGTGATATTTGGAAAATTGCTTTTTTTTTTTGTTCTTGAGACAGGGTTTCTGTGTAGTCCTGGCTGTCCTAGAACTCACTCTGTAGACCAGGCTGGTCTCGAATCCAGAAATCCACCTGCCTCTGCCTCCCAAGTACCGTGATTAAAGGCATGTGCCACCACTGCCCGGCAAAAATCACTTTCATGTGGGATGACATAGGAGAGTTTTAGGAAAGTGACACAACACAGTTTTGCTTTTTAAGATAAAACTAGTCTTTGAGTAGGACAAATCAATATTCCCAGGCACTATTGACAAACCCATCCTTTAAACTGTGGAGTTTTATGAAATACCCTTAGCTTCTACACTATTTTTTTTTGTTTTTTTGTTTTTGTTGTTGTTGTTGTTTTTTGTTTTTTTGTTTTTTGAGACAGGGTTTCTCTGTGTAGCCCTGGCTGTCCTGGAACTCACTCTGTAGACCAGGCTGGCCTCAAACTCAGAAATCCACCTGACCTCTGCCTCCCATGTGCTGGGATTAAAGGCGTGCGCCACCACTGCCCGGCTGCTTGTACACTATTAAAACAATATATGCAAGGGCTAGAGGATGGCTCAGTGATTAAGAACCCCTTCTGCTCTAGCAAAAGGCCTGAGTTAGGTTACCAGCACCCACAACAGATGGCTCACACCTTAATTCCACTTGAAGAGATTGGATGCCCCTTTTCAGCTCCTAGAGGCACCTACATACATGTATATGTGCACACATACGCAGAGACACAGGTGTATACAATGTAAGGGTCCAAAAATCACTGAGGAGCCCAGATCAGATAGTATGCAAAATCAAAGAGTGTTTATTCTGCAGAAACATTCAGCATGCAGGGGTCAACCATTCTTTGAAATGGTGACCCCAGACAAAGGTGTGCAGGCCTTCTTATAGGGAATTGGGGGGACTCTCTAGAAGGATTAGGTAATCTAATTTGTGAGTGTTAGGGGGTCACAGGTGATCTGTGGTCTACATTCCAATGTCATGAACATTCAATCATGTGTGGTCAGTGGTCTGTATTCCTGTCACGAACGTTCAACCATGTGATGAACTAGAGCTGCCCAGCGCAGACGGCCCATTCTTAGATAAGATATTTCCACATTTTGGTGTTTATCCCCAGGCTGTTCTTTGGGAGATGGTTTTATGATCTTATTCTGGATTTTTTGGTCTGTTTCTAGAGATGATGTCTTATGACTTAGCTTTTGGGACTTATGGTCTATTCCTGAAGCTGGTGCCTTAAGGCCGTTTTTGAAATTATGCCTGGTCCTTAAATTGAGACAAATTCAACATAAACAAATAAAAGTTCCTAAACTTAAAATATATAGTGGTTAAGGACTATGGAGATAGCTCAGTCTGTAAAGAACTTGCTGCACAAGAATGAATACCTGAATTTGAATCCCTAGTATCCACTTAAAAAGCCATATCTGAACCTTGGGGAGGGAGGGGTGGGAATGGGTGGAATTCTGGAGCTTATTGTCCAAACCAGCTCGGTCATTCCAAGAGCTCAAAGTTCATTGAAAGATCCTGTCTCAAAAAATAAGGTGAAAGGTCTATGGTATAGCTTAGTGGTAGAGCATTTGCCTGGCATGTGCAAGGCCCTGAGTTCAATCCCCTGTATCAGAAACAAAACTGAAGATTTGTCTTTTGGTCTGGATGTGTGGCTCGGTGATTAAGAGCACTGACTGCTCTTGCAGTTTGCTGCCCAGCATCCTCATTGTGTTTCACAACCATCAGTAACTTGGGCTCCAGGGCAGCTGATGCCCTCTGGCTTCCACAGGCAACTGCACTCCCATGAGCATAACTACACACATAATGAATAACGTTATTGACAAAGTTGCCTCTGCACATGAATATATACTTGCATCTACCTGTGCATGCACACACTCACAAAAGACAGATACTGTGTTAGTCAGGGTTCTCTAGAGTCACAGAACTTATGGGTAGTCTCTATATGGTAAAGGAATTTGTTGATGACTTACAGTCTGTAGTCCAACTCCCAACAATGGTCATCAGCAGCTGTGAATGGAAGTCCAAGGATCTAGCAGTTGCTCAGTCCCACAAGGCAAGCAGGCAGAGAAGACCGAGAGCCGGCAGAGAAGACCGAGAGCCTTCCTTATATATGTCTCTAGCAAAATGTGTGGCCCTGATTAAAAGGTGTGTGCCACCACACCTTTAATCCCAGATGACCTTAAACTCAGAGATCTTCCTGTCTTAATCTTCTGGGATTCCTAGCCACTATGCTTCAAGGTCTCCATGCCAAGATCCAGATCAAAAACTTGTATCTCTCAGTCTCCAGATTAGAACCACAGGTGAGCTTCCAATTCTGGATTGTAGTTCATTCCAGATATAATCAAGTTGACAACCAGGAATATCTACTACATATACACACAAATACAAGCTAATATCTCAAGTTTGCCATGTACAAACTGGTGCCATGTGCAAAGCCCTAAGGAAGGAATCATAACATGATTTCATTATTTCTGTCTCCTCGCTCTCTCTCACTTTCTTTCGCATACACTTTCTCTCTCTTACACACACACACATTATATTCTGTGCTTTGTCATACATGGCTTAAGAAAAGAAATTTGATATTCAGGTATTAATAAAGAAATTTATTCCACTTCCATAATCATATAGTCACAGATGACAGCTGTCACTGCAAATGGTAGATTTAACTGTGATCCAACAAGCTTGGCAAAGGCCTGTACTCCTTATACTATATGCATCTAATATACACACTTATATGCATCTATACTATATATGCATACCAACTTGAGTGTGTAGGATAGAGAATAATTTATCGTTTGCTTGATAGCAAATTTGTGTTTCCAAATGTGTCTGCCTTTTCTCAATGCTGTGGTAGTGTGAACTAATCTAGAATGTTTACTTGAGCAGAAGTGTGGCCTCTATGCATAGCTTGAGGTAATTCTAAACAACTTCCCTTAGGAGGTCATTGATATCATCCAAACTAAAACATCTTGGCAAATTCTGTGGATTACTTTTCAGGATAATATTCTGAAATGCACCTTAGAAAAGTATCTAACTCTACATGGAAATTAATTATGCCAATCTATCCTTATCAAAATGCTAGAAAGTGATTTTGTGATGTTACTGTATAGTAGGTAGTGCTTAAGATGATGCCCGATGGTGATTTTTCCTGCCTTATGTAATGTAATTCCCTTCTCCTGAGTGTGTGCTGGACCTTGTAATATTCTTTTCTTTTTGTTTTGTTTTGTTTTGTTTTTTGAGTTTTTGAGACAGAGTTTCTCTGTGTAGCCCTGGCTGTCCTGGAACTAACTCTGTAGATCAGGCTGGCCTCGAACTCAGAAATCTGCCTGCCTCTGCCTCCCAAGTGCTGAGATTAAAGGTGTGCGCTGCCTGGCATAATATTGTTCTTGGTTGTGAGCCTAGCCTTTAACGGCTGAGCCATCTCTCCAGCCCGTAATATTGTTCTTAAAAAGGGAGTATAGTGAGAGTTGTGGTTTGTTGTTTCTGTGACTGGGTAACAAGGGACTCTAGCTGTTATTCCACTCACCATCCCTAGTTGTCACTCACCGGGGTTGATACTAGCTGCTCTACTGTGACCTACATTATAATGAGGGTCATAGCTCGAATAACACACCCCAGTCAGAGGCTGCCAAGAGCCTAGCCTTGCTCTTGAGAGGCAAAGGCAGACAGACTTGTGTGAGATGGAGGTTAGCCAAGTCATACAGCCTAGGCTATACAGAAAGACCCTGTCCCAAAATAAAACAAAAATACCACCAAGAGCCTAAGCCCCCCAACCTAACAACTCTCAAGGGACTGAGTCCTGCCAGCAATCGTGCAAGTAAGTCTAGAGGTAGAGTCTGTGCTGGCTGCGGCCCTCCCAAAGTCCTGAGTCCAGTCTTGTGGCCCCAGACCTAGCTGAGTCGAGCCAGGTCCTATCCCCTACAACTGTGAAATAAACAAGAATTTGTTTGTTTGGTTTTTCAAGACAGGGTTTCTCTGTGTAGCCCTGGCTGTCCTGGAACTCACTCTGTAGACCAGGCTGGCCTCGAACTCAGAAATCCACCTGCCTCTGCTTCCCAAGTGTGTTTGTTTGTTTTGAGATAAGGTTTCTCTATGTAGCTCTGGAACTCAATCTGTAGACCAGACTGGCCTTAACTGCGGAGATCTGTCTGCCTCTGCCCAAATACTGGGTTTAAAGGTGTGAGCCACACTGCCAGACAATAAATTGTTTTAAATTACAAAGTTTTTGTTGAGGTTTGGTCTTTTGCTTGTATTGTAATGCTAAATACTGGCCCCCAAGGCCTGGTTGCCTCCAGGGATGAGAGAGTCTGCAGATACCCAAGTGACCACACGGAAGTGTCCCTGTGCAACCTCAATTTACCCCTGATCAGTAAATAAAGATGCCTACAGCCAATAGCAAGGTAGAAGAGAGATAGGAGGAGTCTTGGGTTCCTAGGCTTGATGTCTGAGGAGACCACAGGGGAGAGAAGGTGAAAAAATGAGAAGATGAGATCTATGGGGTAAGAATCTTAAAATAATGGCCATGTGGGTTGGCTAATTGGAGCTAAGAACAGCTCAGACAGGACATGGTAAATTATATAATGGGATTATTGGCAGGAAAATAGATATAATAGCATAGAGGATAGAGATCTGCCCAGCTCTTGTGCTGATTAAAGCTTACTATAAATATAAATGTTGTGTGTGTGTGTTTTATCCAGGAACTAAATGGTCAAAGGCAGAGTAGAAATCCTGAATTGGGATTAAAAATATTCAACAAGTTTTGAGGCAATTTTTTACACAGCTGTAGATAACTGAACAGTCTTACACAATATTCTTTGTTAATGCATTAAACAACATCAAGACAGACAGGAATTTTGTAATACAAATCAAAAATATTTGGAGACAACTGAAGTGACTTTAATGTGATAGACAATATGCAGCATTTTTACTGGTAATAAAGTCACAGATATCTTTAATATGACTGTAATTTCCTGCATCCTGTTAGAATGAAAGAAATGATCATTTTCAGTTAGTATTTAGTGAAAGAAATATAAATGCATGTATATATATTAATTAGAATTTATGCATATTTTATTCCATAAAAACTTATTCTCTAGAAAATCCTTGAAGCTGGAGAGACTGTTCAGCAGTTAAGAGCATGTAGACTCTAGCTGGGCTGTGGTGGCACACATCTTGGGAGGCAGAGGCAGGCAGATTTCTGAGTCCAAGGCCAGCCTAGTCTACAGAGTGAGTTCTAGGACAGCCAGGGCTACAGAGAAACCCTGTCTTGAGAGCATGTAGGCTCTTGCAGTAGATTGACTCCCGCTCAGTTCCCAGCACCCTCACCAAGAGGCTCACAACCATCTAACACCAGCTCCAAGTGATCTAACACCCTCCTAAGCCTTCATGGGCGCCTGCACTCACATGCTCATAGACACACAATTAAATAGGAAATAAATTTTTTTTAAAAAATTCGTGTTTTAAATAATAGCTCATTTGTAAGGACTTCTAAAATCCTATCTATTCATCCATCTGTATATCTGTCTATCCATCCTTCCATCTATCTAGCATTTATCTACCTATCCATCCTTCTAATTGTCATCTAGCTATCTATTCATCCATCTACCTATATCTAGCTATTCATCTATCTATTTATCTATCTATCAATCTGTCTATTCATCTATCTGTCTGTCTGTCTATCTATCCATCTAGCATGTATCTATTTATTTATCAATCCATCTGTCTATTCATCTATTCATCTATCTATCTATCTATCTATCTATCTATCTATCTATCTATCTATCTACCTATCTATATATCTCAGGTAATAACCCCAAGTGAGAGATATATGCTGTGGCCATTACTAACATTTTTTTCCTGAGACTTAGTATGGATTTTATGTTCTTCCTCTTCTCTAAATCTATGCTAAATTAATATGGAATATGTAAAGTAGTTGGGTTTTATAAGTGAACATGACTCAGCTTCACCAGACTATTTGAATTGTTAAAATTAGCTCTTCAGAGATGTGTCAGCTCTTTTAAAAATCTATACACTAAGAAAGTTAAGGACAGGGTTTCCCTTAATGGTGAGTGAATTTTCTTTCCTGTTCTTATAACAGCCCTGGGCAGTGGATTTAAGCACAACTCCTACCTATTCTCTAGTTGTTTAGATGATGAAATTCTTAGAAGTGGTGAAAGGAGGTAGATGAAGAATGGCTGGCAAGATGACTTCGCTATTGCATAGGTCTGATCCTTGAGATCTACATATAGGAAAGAGAATATTTCTGATTTACACTGCAAGAGTAGCCCAGATGCTACTAGATGGCCCCATTGCTACCTGAGCCTCAGGAAAAGTCCAATAGGGGCGCCTAGGGGAACTGTTTGCCAGCATCCTTGATTAGAGGCAGAGGGCAGGACAGAGCACAGGCGAGCAGAGGAAAGTGTTCCTACTGAGTAAGAGCTCATAAAGGAAGGAAAGACACATGGGAGTCCACCTTAGAAGGACCAGCAAACCCCTGGGCTCAGGCACTGTTAAGATTTGGTTGTGAAGTGTCTCCCATACAAAGTACAGGTGGCCATAAGCATGAGTAGTTCTATACCTAGAAGACCTAGGAGCTGTGTGGTCTCTAACAGGTAGCATAGAAGTCAGAAAGCCATAAAGAGCATTTGCCATCTACCCTGAGGATGGCTAACAGTCTAGAGAGGGAAGGGTCTAGGATAATCATTCTGGGGAATTTGGATGAGGTCTGTCTCTACAGATAGCAGAAATGTCACCAGGTTGTTAAGAACCTCTGCTCTTGGCCCTCTGGATGGAGTGCAGATGTTTGCTTTTATCTCCTCCATCGAGAAAACACTGTGTGATTAATATTCCTGGGTGTCTTAGTGCTTCTCTGTGAGTACAATGTCCTCTGTGCACCCACAGTTTGTGCATGATCTTCTCTCTACAGTTGTAGATATGAAGGAGTGATAAGCCTCCATTCAAATCTCACATTTTATGGAAGTGGTTCTTGGAAAAAAAAAAAAAAGAACTAATTTTTCCGGAACCTTCTAATACTGATGTTTTTGTGTTAAGCCATTGTATTATGCACAGCCTTCACTGTGGGAGAACAGGTGAGCTTCCTCTCACATCTCTCAGTCAGACCAAGACTCTGAAAGTCTGAGCAAATTCCTAGACACGAGCGAGCAAAAGCAATGACCACTGGACATTGACAAGCCATCGCCAAGGGACCACCTCAGGTTGCACAAAGCTCTAGCACCCTCCAAACCGCATGCGACGGCTCAATCCTTCTCATGCTTGCTCACACCAGCATTTGTCCACATTGTTAACATGCCCACAGACAGAATGACTGGGGCTGAGGTGATGGCTCTGTGGTTAAGAGCATGCACGGCTCCTGGGGTATGACTCCCGGCACCTACCTCCTCCCGCAGTTTTATTTATACCTATAGCTGCAGGGGATCCAAAACCTCTGGTTTCTCAGGACACAAACCCTCACTCATGTGCACAGCCCCCCCCACACACACATATACACATACATACATACATACATACATACACACAGATATACACACATAGACACACAGACACACTCTTAAAACTAAATAACAAAGTAAGAAAGAATACTAAGACATTGTCACAAGTGAGGATGGATACTCTGGAGTGGAACTGAAAGGAAGCCTGTATGGGGATTCATCCTGATCAGCCAATTGCTGGTTATCATTCTCATGTTTTGATGGTTTTCGCTTGGTTGCACAGTCGTCTAACTATCTAAGACTTGAAGACCTTCCCTCCTCCCAGAGTTATCATTGAACTAAAGGAGGGAAGGTATGAATGACTTCACTTCTGGGGCTAAGGTTGAGGGCAAGGCTTTAAAGGAAGTCAAGAGACCTGTGGGTTCTTTAATTATAGAGCCTTCTAGAAGAGTCTGGGACAGATTGGACCAGTTCTTGGATGTGTGGTTATTGTGTTGATGTTTGCTTTCTGCTGATTGTTTTTCTAAAACTAGAGATGGAGAGCACAAGTCCATTTAGGATCTACTTTCTGCTTGCTGCGCTCTCCAGCCTCCCAGAAGTGGGGCTGCTGCCTTCAAAGGGTGACCTGCATTGAATGCTGATTGGGTTTCCTGGAAGAAGAAGTCCAAACAGGGCTTCCAAGGAACTGAAAGTGACTCCTCTCCCTCTCTGTAGTTAGACCACACAGGGCCTGTGGAGAAGGTGATTAAGTCAACACTCTGGTGCCAGTGTGAACTACTCCGAGGGGAGCTTCAGAGGGACACTAACAGACCACAGGAGTCTGAGCTTCAAGCATTAAGCTATATACGATTATACTTTTCAGACAAAATTGTTTGATGAAGAGAAGTGCGTGTCTGGTCTCCTGGGAGTAAGTCTCATCAGGGCTGAGTACTGCAAGGTTGTGGGAATCCAGGTAAATTATAAAACCACAGACATCCTCTTTATCAAGTGCATTTTCAAAAGGACCTCCCAGCTAGATTCCCTGTAGGGCAAGAGTGTGCCAATTAGTAAGTAGAAACACGCATAGCAAGTGCCAGACACCCAGCTCAGTGTCAGGCAAGTGCCGGAGACCCAGCTCAGTGTCAGGCAAGTGCCGGAGACCCAGCTCAGTGTCAGGCAAGTCCTGGAGACCCAGCTCAGTGTCAGGAACAGCTCAGTGTCAGACGACTAGCCTTGACATGCACAAGACCTTGGATTTGGTTAAATATACCCGAGTATGTGCACAAGCATGCACATACAAAACCCATACAGCAGTGTTTAAGTATAAAAACATAATACAGTGTTTCATTTAAACAGTAAACTTGAGTTTATCTCAGATACCCATTTTTTCCCTGTGAAGAGCTTTACTAATGGTCAGTGAAGAATGTGATTTTATCTTTAAGATTTAAAAAAAAAAAATTACATGTATGTGTGTGCACCTGAGCGAGTATATGTGCACCCATGTATGTGCAGTGCCCATGGAAGCCAGAAGAGGGCGTCAGATGCCCTGGACCTGGAGTTAAGTGGAGGTGTAAGCCACCATGGGGGTGCTGGGAACTGAACCAGGTGTGAGCCACCATGGAGGTGCTGGGAACTGAACCTGGGTCCTCGGGAAAAGCAGCCCAGCCTAGGCTCTAAACCACTAGGCTGCTTCTCCAGCCTGTGATGCATGGTTGATGATCTGACTTTGATCTCCAGAACCTACTTACAGGTTCTGGAGAGAACCAATTTCACACAGCTGTCTTCTGACTTGTACGTGCACGCTGTGGCATATACATGCCCCCACACAACAACAGGGACGATACTAGTCGTTCATGAGAACTGGATATCTATATACTAAGGTGAGCTCTCTGTGTTCCATCAGAAAGGTGTTTTGAATCTTGTTGCACCCAACTCAAGAAGAATGTTAGTGAGAGCCTTTATAAACACTTAGTGAGAGCTGGAGAGATGGCTCAGTGGTTAAGAGCACTGACTGCTCTTCCAGAAGTCCTGAGTTCAATTCCCAGCAACCACATGGTGGCTCACAACCATCTGTAATGAGATCTGATGCACTCTTCTGGTGTATCTGAAGACAGCAACAGTGTACTCACGTACATTAAATAAATAAATAAATAAATATTTAAAAAAAAAAAAAAGAACACTTAGTGATTCCAGCCAAGAATTCCAAAGTAATTCTGTATACACATGTGTGTGCCAGAGGACAACTTTGATTGTCATACCTCAGACACAATGCACCTTATAAAAGTATCTGTTGAGTCTTTCGCCTGCATGTATGTCTGCACCCCACATGCATGCCTGGTGCTTGTGGGCCAGACAGTGAGTTCCTTGAAACTGGAGTTACGCACAGCTGTGAGCTGCCTTCAGGGTACTGGAAGTCTAGCCTGGCTGATCAGTTAAGAGCAGCAACGCTCTGAACTGAAGAGTCAACTCTCCAGCCTTCGCTTTGTTTTAAGACAGATTCTCACTATGTAGCTAGCATTAGGTGTTCTGGGACTATACATAGACCAGGGAAGCCTGAAATGCACAAATCTGCCTGTCTTTGCTCCCCCAGTGTCTTAGTTGGCATTTTACTGCTGTGAACAGACACCATGACCAAGGCAACTCTTTTTTTTTTAAAGATTTATTTATTTTATATATATATGTGTTACTGTCTTCAGACACACCAGAAGAGGGGATTGGATCCCATTATAGATGGTTGTGAGCCACCATGTGGTTTCTGGACTTGAACTCAGAACCTCTGGAAGAGCAGCTAGTGCTCTTAACTGCTGAGCCATCTCTCCAGCCTCCAAGGCAACTATTTTTGTTTGTTTTTTTTTTTGTTTGTTTGTTTGTTTTGGGGAGAGGTTTCTCTGTGTAGTCCTGGTTGTCCTGGAACTCACTCTGTAAACCAGGCTGACCCTGAACTCAGAAATCCATCTGCCTCTGCCTCCCAAGTGCTGGGATTAAAGGCATGCGTCACCACTGCTCAGCCCCAAGCCAACTCTTATAAGGACAACATTTAATTGGGGCTGGCTTCCAGGTTCAGAGGTTCAGTCCATTATCATCAAGGCAGAAACATGGCAGCATCCAGGCAGGCATAGTTCACAGGAGCTGAGAGTTCTGAAACATCTTCATTGGAATGCTATTAGCAGAATACTGACTTCCAGGCAGCTAAAATGAGGGTCTTAAAGCCCACACCCACAGTGACACACCTACTCCAACAGGGCCACACCTTCTAATAGTGCCACTCCCCAGTCATGTACAAGCATATACAAGCCATCACATCCAGTGTTAGGATTAAAGACATCTACATCCCTGGAGCTTGCTGGCTAGCCAGCCTACCAATCAGCAAGCTTTGAGTTCAGTAAGAGACTCTGACTCAACAAAACAAAACAAAACAAAACAAAAAACAAACGTAAAAACCACTTCTGGCCTTTACACACTAGTATGTACATGTACATACACGTATACTGTGCAGACACACACCAAAATAAACAAACTCATAGCCAATCATCTTGCAGGACATAAAGCTCTGGCTCCAATCCTTAGTACCACAAAAACAAAACAAAATGAAACAGAAGCCTACATCAACTGATCAACAGCATACAGAGGCGTGATGAGCAGTAATATAATCTGGAGACAAAAGTCTCTCACACCACACACACACACACACACACACACACACACACGTTGGCATGCATGTGTGCCACTGTCAAAGGTGCTCCAGAGTCCTCATCAGTGGCAAGGCTGTCAACATTCAGAAGGGAAGTGAGTTTCAGCTTAGAATCCTCTGCTCAGGTTTTGCCATCAGTCATTTAAAAGGTATTTTCAGATGCAAGCATTGTGTGAACTTCTGAGGAGTTAGACAGACAGGATACCACCAACAGGCCAAAGGCACTTCTGCTCAAGTCTAGCTTGGTGAACCAATGAATTTAACTAGGGTTACTTACAGGAGCACGGGCAGCCAGTGAGCAGCTACCACACCGAGGAACCCCCCTCCATCAATACCTGCACATCCCAGGGGTCTAGGCTCGGAGAGTTCACCCGGTGCGGCTCTCCCTTAACAGCATGTTTTCTTTTCCAAATCTTATATTTCTATTTCATAAATACTTTGGTCCCACACTTCTTGCTTATCGTCCTTTTTCCCAGCGTGACTTCAATTTGTTCGAAGCCTGTTTGAATTAATCAGGTCCTTTCCAAACTTGACCACAGTCTGCAAATGAAAGGTGGGGGCTGAGATGGGTGGGGATGGCTTGCCAAGGGAGGAAAAACCTTCCATAAGGAGGTAAGAGGGCAGCCTAAATGGGGAACTAAAGAGGCAAACTCACACATGTCCACTCCCAATCTGGCCAAGAAACCGCATCCTTAGGTTTTCAGTGCATTTGCTCACACATTTAAACAGGGTAGACAAGAGACTGATTCATTTATTAGGACTGGACTATTTATTACCAGATTAAAATAACCCATGCTCTTTCTGGGACTGCCGTGGAGTCACACCCCAGAGACCATATATTTTTGTTCCAGACCTTCAGGTCACGCAGCAAACTCGAATCCCCAAGGGGCCTCTGAGCTAAGATAGATTTAGGGCTTGGGAGGGGCTGTTTTTTCGGGAAGGAAATGGCTCACGGAGGGGAGGGGGCAGGAACGGCTGCTTTTGGTGGGGGGAGTGGTTGCCCTGGGAAACATCTCACCACACCACACCGGTGGGCCTGTGGTTGCCTGGCCTCTACCCCTGCTTTCACAAGGCAGTGACGGCATTGGACCGGAAAGAATGCATGTTCCTGCTGAGACTCGCCCCATTGCTAGAAGAAGGATTTGGGTCCGTGAAGAGTCTGCCTGGGTGGGGTGAATGGGAATCGTAGCCTTTGAGAGGAAGCTTTTTTCAGGCTTCCAGGTTTTACCTTACAGAGAAAGGATTCTGCCTACAACAGGAGCCATCTGTGTTTGTACTTAAGACTGGGCCAGCAAGAGAAAGCTGCGGAAACCACTCAGTCCCTCTTAAGTGGGGAGGAGGGTGTGGTTCAATGATAGAATGCATGCCTGCCACTGCCAGGCACTTGATTCAATCCTTAGCCCTGAACCCTCTCAATCGATCAAAGCCCTCTGCCTGCGGTGGTTAATATTGGGGTGTGACCTGACAAGATCTAGAATCATCTAGGATTATCTTGATTAGGTTAATTAAGGTGTCAGATCCAACTTAAATATGGACAGCGACATTCCTAGGAGCCTTAGTCCTAGACTTAAAAAAGAGGAGGACGTGAGGTGTGCACCAGAATTTATCTGCTGTCTCTTTCCTGTGGAAGCAATACGTCCAACCGCTCCCAATGCATCACAGCTTTATCCCTGCCACGATGGGCTGTAGCCTAAAACCGAATGCCAAAATAGACCTCTCCATCGCTTTTGTTGGGCATTTTAATCATAGCAATAGGGGAAATAAATGAATATGCTGTCTGAAGTGGACTCTAGCTGGAGAGAGGAAGTCTGGCGTTCTTCTCTGCACCCCCAATCACACCCCGAAGGCCAGGTTTGAGTATTTGGGACGGGATGAAGGCAGAGGGCACAGAAGTCGAGAGTGATGATTTCTACTTGTCTGGGGCAGGCGTCCATCTTAGTGTGAGCCTAAGAGTTCTGGAGCCAGGGCACCTGGGAGCTAGGGACAAGGAGAGAGGGGAAGGGCAGCAGAGCCTGAAGGCAGCAAAAAGTGGATTAAGCTCTGGAGGCCCCATCCCAGCAGGGACCGCCATGAGGGAGGCTGTAAGTGAATCTGCCCTCAAACGGGGGGTGGGGGTGGGATAGGGGGGTTAGTTAGACGAAAGTAGAGGTTGAGTTAGAGAGAAACAAAGTGACCGAATGCTTACAGTGGGTGGAGAGTGGAAGGAGCAATGCTTGCCAGGGGAGAAAGCTAACTCAACAGAGAGGACAACATAACTGAAATCTAGCTCTGCAGTTCAGCATCCCCACCTTTCCAACTCATCAGATTTGTTTTTAAGTTAATACTTTTTTTGAGACAGGGTTTCCCTGTGTAGCTCTGGCTGTCCTGGAACTCACACTATAGACCAGGCTGAACTCAGAAATCCGCCTGCCTCAGCCTCCCAAGGTTAATACATTTTTAATAGGCTTTATAATTCATTTCAGAGCAGTTTTAGGTTATCAGCAAAGTTGAGTAGGAAGTACAGGGAATTCCCACCTATCCTTGGTCCCTCCACCCCACGCCATTGCCACATTTAGCACCGCAGTGAAACATTAGTTACCAACGATAATTCTGAGTTAGTCCAGCTGATGGTTCCGTGGTGCCTTCCGTGGGTTTGGAAAGGGCACAATGACTTGTCTTTACACTGCTGTAGCAGCATTCAAAGCACTCCCCACCTGCCGTCCCACCTTCCATCCCACCCACACTGATCTTTTTGGTGTTGTCCTTACTTTTCCTGCACCGCTTTCTCATGTGGTTGGAGCCCACACAGGTGTGGCCTTTCCTAGTGTCCGCTGCTTCCATTTTGTATGTTAGTGTTATGTAGCAATTTCTCCCAAACTCATTGATATTTAGGAAATTAAAAGGGGAGCTCGCTTTTTAAGACTTGAGAAGTGTCCTAGTCAGGGTTTTTATTGTTGTGAAGAAACACAGTGACCAAAAGCAAGTTGGGAGGGAAAGGTGTACTTGGCTCACACTTCCACATCACTGTTCATCACTGAAGGAAGTCAGGACAGGAACTCAAGCAGAGCAGGAACCAGGAGGCAGGAACTGATGCAGAGGCTATGGAAGGGTGATTCCTACTGGCTTGCTTCCTCTAGCTTGCTAAGCCTGCTTTCTTATGAAACCCAGGACCAGCAGCCCAAGGGTGGTTCTACCTACAATAGGCTGGACGCTCCCAAGCCAATTACTAACTTAAAAGATTCCCTATGGGATTGCCTACAGCTAGATCGTATAGAGGCATACTCTACTACAGTAATTCTTAATATACCTAATGCTGTGACCCTTTAATACAATTTCCTAGATAGTGGTGACTCACAGCTACAAAAAACTACTCTCATTGCTACTTCATAACTGTAATTTTGCTACTACTGTAAATCACAATTTAAATATCTGTGTTTTCTGATTATCATATGTGATTCCTTTGAAAGGGTCACTTAACTCCCAAGTTGAAAACCATTGTTCGCTTACATACCAACTTTAAGACCAGCTTGGGCTACGTATGTAGGCTTAGATTTTTCAAAACTTAGTTTAATAAGGGTTCTTAAATGCTTTAACCTCCCGTCTAGCCCACCACCCACCAGATATAGTGAAGGAAAGGTTAATAGGGCCACACAAATCAATAGCAGTGACTCAATCCACTTGCAAACACCACCGATGAATCAGCAATGAAAGTTTGATCCAGAAGAAACCGAGAGGCTCTGCCAATTGGCCCAAGTCCTCGGAAGTGGCAAGAAGCCACCAGAACCACCAGAAGTTCTTTGGTAAATTTATCTCTACGAAGTCACAAGAAATGATGATCAACAAAGAAGGTGAGGCGAAGCAATGCCACACAGTGTCGTCTGCTGCCTGTTGGGTTATACTTACACCCTTTCCAAAGATCACGTGCTTTCCCAAGCATCCACTCTAGTAAAACATCACACACCCCTCTCCCTGGCTGCTTCCAGAAAATTATTTATTTATTATAGGTAAGTACACTCACTGTAGCTGTCTTTAGATACTTTTTCTTCTTGCTCTGGCCCCACTCACTCTGAGCCCAAAGGTTTATTACATGTAAGTACACTGTAGCTGTCTTCAGACACCCCAGAAGAGGGTGTCAGATCTCATTACAGATGGTTGTGAGCCACCATGTGGTTGTTGGGATTTGAACTCAGAACCTTTGGAAGAGCAGTCAGTGCTCTTAACCGCTGAGCCATCTCTCCAGCCCTTCCAAGTACATTTTATATCTGACTTTTCCCCGGGTTGCTGGCTGACTAATCTAATGAATGGGTTAGTGGAAGGTACAGAACTTCAGTTGAAAGTCAAGAACCATAGTGGAATGTTCTAGAGAGAAGAAAGTATGAAGAGAGAACAATCTGGGATGAGGTTGGAAGCAAGAAACAGAATGACATCCAATGTCAGTTTTTCTGAACTAAAAGGAACTGTAGGGAGAGAATAGAGTGTGAAAATCCTGGGTGGACCAAAGCATTCCACCAATAAACCAATGAATGGATCCCAGGGGGTGCTGAGATGTGTCTTGGAGTGTTGAATGGGAGTGAATGTGAAGAAAGACGAGGAGGAGAAAAAGGAAAAACAAGAGAAAAAAAGAAAGCCATAAGAGTTGCCACGAAACCTCTAGCCCCTGTCTTAGGGTTTTACTGCTGTGAACAGACACCATGGCCAAAGCAAGTCTTTTAAGGACAACATTTCATTGGAGCTGCCTTAAAGGTTCAGAGGGTCAGTCCATTATCATCAAGGCAGGAGCATGGCAGCATCCAGACAGGCATGGTGCAGGCAGAGCTGAGAGTTCTACATCTTTATCTGAAGGCTGCTAGCAGAATACTGGCTTCCAGGCAGCTAGGATGAGGGTCTTATAGCCCACGCTCACACTGACTCGCATACTCCAAACAGAGCCACACCTTCTAATAGTGCCACTCCCTGGGCCATAATCAAACCATCACATTCTACTCCCTGGCCCCCATAGACATGCTCAAGCATATGAGTCTATGGAGACCATACCTAACATATCATAATACCAAATACATTTAGTCCGAATTTCAAAGTCCCCATAGTCTGCAGTAGTCTCAACAGTGTTAAAAGTCCAAAGTTCAAGGTCTTATCTGAGATTCATCCAATCACTTAAGCAAGACAGGAAGCCAGCTGGGCAAACTCCAAACTCTGCATCGCCATGTCTGATGACAAAACAGTCTTCAGATCTCCAACTCCTTTTTCATCTTTGTTGACTGCAACAAACTGCTTTCTCCTGGGCTGGTTCCACTCCCTGTAGCAGCTTTCCTCAGCAGGTATCCCATGACTCTGGCATCTTGAACAAATTGGGGTCTCCAAGGCAACTTCGATGTTACAGCTTCCTGTTTCAATGTCTGGGATACGCACATGATCTTCTGGGCTCCTCCAACGTGCTGGTGTCACTTCTCCAGCTCTGCTCTCTGTAGCACTCTAACCTCAGGTTGATGATCCACTCCACTGCTGGGGATCATCCCATGGTACAGGCATAGTTGTGAGCCACCACGAGGATGCTGGTAACTAAATTTGGCTCCTCTGCAAGAGCAGCCAGCAGAATGCTGCCAGTGCTCTTAACAGCCAAGCCCCCTTTATGCCATTTTTAAACCTAGGACTCCTCTCCATATCCCTATGGTCATTAGCCAGTTTTTCTTTTCAGCAGAGCACCCATCTCTGACCCATCACCTTATTTATAATATCACATGCTTTCATTCTAGCAGCACAGAGGAAGCATGGCGCATTTGGAGTTTCCCTTGAGGGTTAATTTCAGAGAGAAGCCTTTAGTTTGGAGCAGATGACAGTGACAACAGGACCCTAACTAAACTTTCAGCTTAGCGTTGTTGTTGTCTAGATTGTGGGTCCCCTGTTTCTGATCTTCCTCCCTCGAGGCACTTAGCCCTGTGGTGTGTAGTTAATTCTAAGGAAACCAACAGGGGACTCAAATGGTGATGCTGACATATGAGAGGGAAGAAACGAGGGAAGATGAGGGCAGCCAGCTACTTCATTGTCCATTGTAAGGGAATCAATAAACACCCCGGAACAGCAACAAATCACCAATAGTTGAACATTCAAGCTATTTAAAGGTTTTTAGTACCGTGAGTCATTCGCTCCGCTGAAAGTGGAGAGGAGGAGTCTGCTGACAAGGCGTGGGAACTTATCTTCTTAGAATAATAAGCAGGATGATTTAGCAAGAAATCATAATAATCAGTCATTATGACCAATAGAGTGGGTCTTAATCATCCATGAGGTAGGTGAGGGTTGTACCTGTGGTTCAGAACCTTCACATCCAGGGCTGGACATTCTTTTGCATAAGATGTAAATTCCCAAGTGAAGCCAAAAGTGCTGCTCTTTTTCATGGAAAAAAAAAAATCCTTTTTAACTTGAAAAGTGGAAAATGTTAAGGTCAGTGGGAAGTGGGCTGAAGACACAGCTCCACAGTGGCCTGTGGTAGCCTGCGGGATTCCAGAGTTCTCCACTGGGTGACACCAAGATTTTTGCTTGACCACAGAGGAGACTTTCCAGATGAGCCAGCATGAAGTAGAGCTGCAGGCTTTTAGGAAGAGAGTGTGTGTGTGTACACACATGTATGCATCTGTGCATATGTATACACATCTGTGCATTTGTATATATGTGTACACATGTGTGCACATATGTGCTTAAGTGTGCACATGTGCATGTCTCTCCCCCCCTCTTCTATTCCCTCCCTCTCTCTCTCTCTCTCTCTCTCTCTCTCTCTCTCTCTCTCTGTGTGTGTATGTACGTGTGAGTGGAGGTATCCACAGAGACCAGCAGAGGGTTTCAGATGATTTCCTGCAGCTGAAGTTAAAGATAACCTGTGAGTCACTGGTGTGGATCCTGGGAACCAAACTCAGGTCTTGTCCAAGAGCAGAGCATACTTTTATCTGTTGAAACCATCTCTCCAGCCCCAATTAGGAAGAGATTTTATGTAAATGTAACCTTGCAGTTAATGACAAGGCACAGAGAAGGATATGGCGTAACCACGTATGGACATGGGCACAGGTCTGAGATTTCCAGACCTAGCTTTCTATCCTAGGTGGTGCCATGTGCCGGCTCCATGGGTAAAAGTGCTCGCCTTAGACTTGAAGACCTGTGAGTCAATCCCAGAACCTACCTGACAAAAGGAGAGAGCCAACTGCTGCAAGCTGCCCTCTGAGTACCCACACCAGGGCATGCGTGCACCCTTCCCCCAAATGAACAAATAAATAAATGGGCAGATGAATAAATCATTTCTAAAGGGGCTGGCGAGATGGTTCAGAGGGTAAGAGCACTGACTGCTCTTCCGAAGGTCCTGAGTTCAAATCCCAGCAGCCACATGGTGGCTCACAACCACCCATAATGAAATCTGATGCCCTCTTCTGGTGTGTCTGAAGACAGCTACAGTATATTACGCAGAAGCAAGCGGAGCCAGAGCAAGCGGAGGTCCTGTGTTCAATTCCAAGCAGCAGCCACATAATGGCTCGTGGCTATCTGTACAGCTATAGTATACTCATACACATAAAATAAATAAATATGCAGGGCAGTGGTGGCACACACCTTTAATCCCAGCACCTGGGAGGCAGAGGCAGGCAGATTTCTGAGTTCGAGGGCCAGCCTGATCTACAGAGTGAGTTCCAGGACAGCCAGGGCTATACAGAGACACCCTGTCTCAAAAAACCAAAAAATAAAATAAATAAATAAATCTTAAAAAAAAACTATTTATAAAAAAAAATTAAAGGCACAAAAATGAGGGAACTATGGGCTAGTGGGAAGGTTCCAGAGGTAAGTGTGCTTGCTCCCAAGTCTGATGGCCTGAGTTTGGTCCCTAGGACCCATATGGTGAAAAGAGAGAATTGATTTCTATGAGTTGTTCTTTGGCCTCCACACATGCCCTATGGCACACACAAATACATGCACACAATCTTGCGTCAGTGCACCCAAGTGCACACAGGCACACAAATAAGTGTAAATGAATAAGGGTTGTGTTTAAGTGTCTTTACAATTTTTGTGTGTAGTTTGTTGGATACTGAAGTTATATCTCGAAGGACTTGTTTCAAGGGACTTAAATGAGCTCGTAGACTGGTTGCTGGGGCCCTGGATAGGGTTCTAGCTGATAGGGTGAGACCCTTGTCTCCTGTGCCACACAGAAGGGTGGGGTCCTTTGACTGTAAGCCAGCGCTCATCTACTGTTTGTGGGGTCAGAGCGCATGTGCTTTAGAGTCCTGTGCACTGTGGTCCTATGAAACTGCAGATTTACATTGGGGAAGGATCAGAGAGCATGTGCTGCAGGGTCCTGAGCACGGTGGTCCTACGAAACTGCAGATTTACATACGGGGAAGGGTCAGAGCGCATGTGCTGCAGGGTCCTGTGCATGGTGGCTCTAGATGCTTATTTGGATATCTCTATAAAAGGCTCACTGTCTCACCTGGGCAGCCTCCTCAGAAAACGGTAGCTCTACTGCAGTTCTCGGCACACTGTCTCACCTGGGCAGCCTCCTCAGAAAACAGTAGCGCTACTGCAGTTCTCAGCACACTGTCTCACCCGGGCAGCCTCCTCAGAAAACAGTAGCGCTACTGCAGTTCTCGACTCTTCCCCAGAAGCTTCAGCCACACTCTGGGCTGAGGCTCTCATTTTCCTTCCCCTATCCCCCTAAATTTCCTTTTTCCTACTCTGTTGGGTCTTGATTGTTTAGAGTGTCTGGGGCAGCAGGTTTTTTGGTAGGAAGCAATGTTACACACACACACACACACACACACACACACACACACACACAGAATTGTGTACTTACGACTCTGAGTAACTCTTTATCCCAGGAACAGAGACCATTCTCCAATGTTACTTGACTTTAAAGTTTAAAAAGCTCCAGAATGGACACACCACTATTGCGGAGCCTATTTTAAACTAGGCCATGTGATACTTTGCTAAAATAGATGACTCTTGATAATTATAGTGTGTGTTACTGCCTCTGCTTTCAGTAGAATGGCCTCCTACTGAAATCACCACATTACAGTGTGGACAGGATGTAATATGTGTTTTGTTTCTTCGTGTTGGCGGGATACAAGAAATACTTCATTTTTTTTATTTTATAATATTTTAAGTTGAAGTAGTTTTACATTGGTGTTGCTCATTCTGATATAAGATACTCATCATAAAACTTGAAGCAATATAAAGTTACATAAAATAGGCTGGGGCAGATAATCTTTTGCCATAAAGTTTCTGTCTGTGTGTACACTCTCACACACTCTCCAATAGTGGGAATTTTGACACCCTACCAGGAAGGGACCTGTGTTCTCTGCACTGGGGCAGACTTTTTTTTTTCTAGGCAGGGTTTCTCTGTGTAGCCCTGGCTGTCCTGGAACCCTCTCTGTAGACCAGGCTGGCCTCGAACTCAGAAATCTGCCTGCCTCTGCCTCCCAAGCGCTGGGATTAAAGGCATGCACCACCACTGCCCAGCTTTCTCTTGCTTATTTATTTGTTTTGGTATATTTACTCACTATGTAGACTAGGCTGGCCTTGAACTCACAGAGACCCACCTGCCTCTACCTCCTTCATTAGTCACAGCTCAGTCATCTATCTGGACTAACTACAGTTTATTTTCTAATCTTTAATGGAAGGGAGTCTCTGTTTAGTCTCTTAAAAATAAGTGAAATGTCTTATAAAAAGATAAATAGCTGGGTGTAGTGCTTCACATCTGTAACTCCAATCTTCAAAGTGAGAGGAAGAAGGAACAGGAGTTCAAACCCAGCCTGTGTTGTATGAGGTCCTGTCCAAAACAAACAAGCAAGCAAGCCAACAAACAAACAGAACACCACAACAAGTAGACATACTACAAAATTATTAAAACAAATCTGTTACAATAAAATACAGGCTAGGGTTCAAAGGAACGCTAGGCTTAGACCAACAAACACTTGGGATGTTACACACAAGAGCTTACAACTCGTCAGGCAAGAAAAAACACCAGACCAGCCTCAGCGGGCTCCAGCTGGCTCCCAGAAAGTCCCCAGCCCAGGAACATAAGCCACGCACTGTTGTCCCCTCGCTTGCTTTTACATCGAATTGTGGCACACTGGCTTGTGTGTAGCATGGCTGCCCCTCACATACCCTTACATCTGACCATGGTGGGTTGACTTGTGGGTAAGGACAGATTATAAAAAGCCTGTTCCTCTTGTAGGAGGGAGATGATCCTATACCACCTCACAGACAAGAAGCTAGCTACAAAGTACCCAAGGAAAACACAGCTGTATCTTGGTAGTTGTAGGCATTAGACAGGGTCATGTGAGCTGCAGGACAGTCATAGGAACATGGAACAAAGGCAACACGTGTAATTAATGCCCAGCAGTCTCTCAGCTAATGTCAGCTGGCAAAGCAAGCATAGGTCAAAAAAGAACAAACAGGAGCAACTATGATGCCTGTCCAGTGTCCTGGGCAGGCAATGTGCGACCATCTCCCCAGCCAGCTCTGGAGATATGCGCAGAGCAACTATGATGCCTGTCCAGTGTCCTGAGAGGGCAGTGCGTGACCATCTCCCCAGCCAGCTCTGGGGATATGCGCAGAGCAACTATGATGCCTGTCCAGTGTCCTAAGCGGGCAGTGCATGACCATCTCCCCAGCCAGCTCTGGAGATATGCGCAGAGCATGTGAGCCCCATAGGCTTGGTCTGTTACATGCCCAGATTTTAACCAAACTCGATGGAAATGGCTTTACTTCTTGTCTGGTTTCTGCCATAATTCCTATAAAACCCCCTAGGCACACAGACTGATGGCTTTTCTCTCGTGGAGCCCCAGCCTTCTGGAGCCTTCTTTTCACTCCCTGGGCCCTGTCTTCGTTCAGCCTGATCTAACGAAGGCATCTTCTGAACCAGTTCTCCTTCCTCTGCAATGACTCTAGCTGTGTCAAGGTAATAGAAAGCTATCCTGCGCACACCTTCTGTCTTGTTTCTGATACAGGATCTCATGTATTCCAGTATCTCAAGTTAGTCGGAGGCTGGCCTGGAACTCTTGACTCTGCTGCCTCCAACTCCATGTCCTGAGATGGTAGGTGCGCTCCTCCACCATGTGTGTGTGCAGGGCTGGGGACTGAACCCAGGGCTTCCTACATACACAGGCAGTGTGCCGAGTGAGAGGCATTCCCACCACCACTGATTTTTTTAAAGATCCCACACCTTCAGTGAAACACAGTAGAGCAACACAGCCACACTGTGTGCAAATCCCCATGTTCACAGAGCTGGAAGGAAGCTGGCTCATTCCACTCATGTGCTTGTCACCTGGTCTCCTAGTACTCCCTGTTCATTTTAGTCTTCCTGGTCACCAGTTGACAATATTCTCGTGCACATCTTGAACACTTGGCTTCGCCACTCCCCTTTCACCTGCAAGTAAACAAGCAATGTTAGAGAGTCACACCCTGGCAGACAGAGACACTGTCGTTTGATAGTCACCAATTTGTCTTGGATTCGATTCCCATAAAGGCAGAGCCTGAGGGAAGGATTTGAATCCCAAGCACTGGAAAGTGAGGTGGGAGAAGGAGCAGGAGGGCTAGAGACATAAAACTCTACACTGCCACAAAGGCCCACAAAGGCCCACAAAGGCCCACAAAGGCCCAGAAGCCTATGTGGTCATTTCTGCCTATTTTCCCAGCATCCAGGGGCTGAGGCAAGAGGATGATTGCCTCAAGTTCTAGGCCAACCTGAGAGAAAGAGAGAGAGACAGAGATAGAAGGAGAGGGAGAGAGAGACAGAAAGAGGGAAAGGAGAGAGAGGGAGAGGAAGAGGGGGGAGAGAGAGAGACAGAGAGAAAGGGAGAGGGAGAGAGGAGGGAAGGGAGGGAGAGAAAGAGATAGAGAGGGAGAGGAAGAGAGAGGGAGAGGAAGAGAGAGAGGGGAGAGAGAGGGGGAAGGAGGGAGGAAGCAGGAGAGGAAGAGGGAGAGGGGAGAGAGGGAGGGAGAGGAAGACAGACACAGAGAGAGACAGAGAGAAAGAGGGAGAGGAAGAGAGAGGGAGAGGAAGAGAGAGAGGGGAGAGAGAGGGGGAAGGAGGGAGGGAGAGAGAGACAGAGACAGAGAGAGAGGGAGAGGTAGAGAGAGTATTCTGTTATGACCAAGATCTCCTTGTTTCCATATCTTTTTTTTATAAGTAGGCATTTGATATTTTGTGTATGTGTGCACACTTACATGAATGTTCTATGGTGTGCACATGAAAGTCAGAGGACAGGGGCTGGAGAGATGGCTCAGCCGTTAAGAGCACTGACTGCTCTTCTGAAGGACCTGAGTTCAAATCCCAGCAACCACATGGTGGCTCACAACCACCTGTAATGGGATCTGATGCCCTCTTCTGGTGTGTCTGAAGACAACTACAGTTTATTTACATATAATAAATAAATAAATCTTAAAAAAAAAAAGAAAGAAAAGAAAGTCAGAGGACAGCTTGTAGAAGTCAGTTCTCTCACTCTGAGGGTTCCAGGGATTGAACTTTTATCAAGCTTGATGGAAACCACCTTCATCCCTTGAGCCATCTGGCTGACTTCCTCATTTGCATATGTCTTGAATTTTTATCTCTATCAGATCCCAGGAGAAGGAATGTGTATGTCATGTCACTTAGCTTGGGCCTGTCAGTGTTGAACACAGTACACCTTCTCTTAGAAGTCACTCCTAATGTTAGGGAGAAGCAAGGAAGGGAAAACAGAAGCTGGACTTAGCCTGGGATTGAGGCTAGCCCCCTGTTGTTCCTTAGTTTGGGATTGAGGCTAGCCCCCTGTTATTCCTTAGCCTGGGATTGAGCCTAGCTCCCCTGTGGTTCCTTAGCCTGGGATTGAGGCTAGCCCCCTGTTGTTCCTTAGCCCAGGATTGAGCCTAGCTCCCCTGTGGTTCCTAGGGCTCCTCTGTGGATTTGGATCCTAGCTCCCCTGTTGTTCCTAGGGCTCCTCTGTGGATTTGGATCATGTCCATGCTACCAGGCACGGGCTGACTGCACACAAATCACATAGCCACCGCCCTATCTGTAGCAGGAGGAGCCTCTTCCATCTACTTCCTTTTTTGGAAATATGTCCAATCATGCCACATGGCCAGTCACCCTCCCGCCCGTCTGACACAGGGCTGAGTCTGTCTTATATCACTGGCACATTTCCGTGTGTGCACCAGGACGCCGTGCTGACCTCAGCCCTTCAGGTCCTCAGCTGCTTATTGACACTAATTTCTTTGCTTGTTGCTTTTCTTTGCTTTGTTTTGAGACAGGATCTTGCTATATAGCCCTGGCTGGCATCAAACTTAATAATTCTTCTCCTTCATACTCCTAGTGGTGGTGTCAAAGCCATGCACCTCACAGCCATGCACCTCACAGCCTCACACCTCACAGCCACACACCTCACAACCATGCACCTCACAGCCATGCACCTCACAGCCATGCACCTCACAACCACACACCTCACAGCCACACCCCTCACAGCCATGCACCTCACAGCCACATACCTCACAGCCACACCCCTCACAGCCATGCACCTCACAGCCACACCCCTCACAGCCATGCACCTCACAGCCACACCCCTCACAGCCACACCCCTCACAGCCATGCACCTCACAGCCTCACACCTCACAGCCATGCACCTCACAGCCACACACCTCACAGCTACATACCTCACAGCCACATACCTCACAGCCATGCACCTCACAGCCATACCCCTCACAGCCATGCACCTCACAGCCACACCCCTCACAGCCACACCCCTCACAGCCACACCCCTCACAGCCA
>NW_022196903.1:140710554-140713126 GCF_008632895.1 Mastomys coucha | reverse complement strand
CTCACAGCCATGCACCTCACAGCCACACCCCTCACAGCCATGCACCTCACAGCCACACCCCTCACAGCAATGCACCTCACAGACACACCCCTCACAGACACACCCCTCACAGCCATGCACCTCAGAGCATGCACCTCAGAGCATGTACCTAATGGCCATTGATAGTCAACATTGCTTAGTAACTGTCTGCATCACCAGGGGAACTATTGAGATGAAATGAGATGAAAGAAAACAGCAATTGCCTCAGGTGTGATGGCCATGCCTGTGATCTCAGCACCCAAGAAGTAGAGGCAGGAGGATTGCCACAAGTTCAAGAGCTACATGGTGAGATCCTTTTTTAAAAGAGAAAGAGAGAGCAGGAAGGGAGGAAAAAGTGAAAGGAGAAGAGAAAAAGAAGAGTAATATAATAATGAATGAAACTGAGTAGACCACCCCACATATATTCAGGGCTATACTGAGTATGTGATGTGTGTCTGGCACAGAAAGAAAACATAATAAACTGTTCGAGGGAGAAATAAGGGGGTCTTTGTCTAGTAGGGATCTGTGTTGTTGTAAGATCTAATCAGAGCAGAAGCCATATTTGAGTTTCCTTAAATAGGCTGATTAAAGTCTCTGAAAGAGGGATGTCAGCTCTGACTCTGCGACTGTTGAGTGTCTGTCATCGGGGAGCAATGACTTCATCTCCAAGCCGAAACTTACTTATCAGCTGTGGTTTGTTAAGTGTGTACATTCACTGTGGGGTGAGGTCATGCTGTCAGCAGTGGCTTGGGAACAATCCACCAGGGGATTTCTTTTCACTGCAGGAGGTGAACAGCATGAATGGGAGGCAATGCCGAAGTGCCTTTGCCTTGAAAATATGGAGACTGGAAGCAGTTTCCCGTCTTCTGGGCACAGAGCCCGCAGATCTCCATCAAGGTAAGCTTGATGGTGAAACCCAGTGCCTGCAGAGAGCTCACACAGAATGGAAGGGCCTGAACTCAGGCTCCCTGTTTCGTTCACTAGTATTTCCTCGACACTCAGATGGTGTCTGGCACATGTCGGGCCCTTGGGCAACTGTTGTTGCATGAATAGGCAATACTTAGACCATGAGCACAGACGAAAGAACAGACAAATATGTGTGTATTTGCCAATAAGCCCAGGGCATTCTGGGTAACGGTGGCACCACTCAGACTTAGTCACAAAGACTGTCACATCCTGTTGCAAAATGAAATGAACGGAAGAGAAAAATTAGGAGTCAGAAAAATAGGAGCTGAGGGCCAACCCAAGGAGTTTTGAAACTTCATGGTCTTGGGCTAACTTGGGCTTGGCTTGGCCACTCTGAAGGCATTGTGCAACAGAGGAGTCCTGTGGTTCGATAGATTCAAAGCCAGGCTGATGGGAAGCAGCCGAACCTACAAGAATGCCACCAGCTAGAAGGAGAGCAAGGAGATTTGATCTTCTGACAAGAGGGACTGGGCAAGAATTAAGCAGGGTGGGTGGGTTCCAATGCCAGCCAAGAGCTAAAGTGTGAACCAACAGAACTCAGACCAAAGCAGGCTTTCTGGGATAACATGGGATAACTATGTTATCCTGTATCCTGTGGGTCAGTGTGGATGCCCAAGACTTCCTGAGTCACTCACTGCAGGCAGGTCTTTTTCCAAGGACCACCAGCTAGGGACGGCCTGATAGTATGTGCAGGCCTTCCCAGCCACATAGGATACCTTTCTCATAGCTGTGATAAAACCCCTGACCAAAGCAACTGAAGGAAGGGCTAGTCTATTTTGGGGTCCGCCATTTGAAGGCCAAGTTCCTCACAGTGTCTAGACAAGGCACAGTGAGAGCAGCTGTAACTGGTGGCAAGGTCACGAAGCAGCTGGGCAGCTGTGTCCACAGTCACAAAGCAGAGACACGATGCTGGTTCATTGCCCACCTTCTGCTTTCCTCCAATCCAGGACCCCAGACTATGGGATGGTGCCGCCCACATTCGGGGTGGATCATTATCTGAAATGCTCCCACAGACACATCCAGAAGTGCGTTCCCAGGGGGATTCTAAGTTGCCAGTCTAGGTTGACTGTCACACACGCTTACTCTCACCCTTCAGGGAAGACTTACAGCTCCCCCATTACTACAATGACATTTGTTGCTTGCTGGTGTGCGATGCCAGGGCTGTTTTAACACTAGATGGACCGACTAATGCCTATCTCTAGCACCGAGACTTGGGATGTCATAGGGACATAGCCTGGATTAAAAAAAAAAGAACTAGAGCCTCCCTGCGAAGAGCTTGGGAAAACAGAGGTGAACTCTGCAACTGCTGAGCGGGATCCTAGCGGGATCCGAGCGGGATCCTAGCGGGATCCTCGCCTCCTCTGCCTCTTCCTTGCAGTGGGAAGAGCAGGAATCACGGAGAAGGAAGAAAGATGGCAATTGTAACCTGACACGCTAAGCTTAGCTCTGAAAATATTCCTTTGAGAGTATACTAAGAAGGTGGGCAGCAAGCTGGGCGTGGTGGCGCACGCCTTTAACCTCAGCACTTGGGAGGCAGAGGCAGGCGGATTTCTGAGTTTGAGGCCAGCCTAGTCTACAGAGTGAGTTC
>NW_022196903.1:140697019-140710452 GCF_008632895.1 Mastomys coucha | reverse complement strand
AAAAAAAAAAAAAAAAAAAAGGTGGGCAGCAGAGGGTCTTCCTCCTTGTTTTTCATTTTGAGGTCAGGTCGAATGTAGCCCAGGTCGGCCTCAAGTTCAAGGCTTCCCTTGAACAGCTGTACCTCCTGCCTCTGACTTCTAGCACCTGATCCTCCTGCCTCTGTCTCCCAGGGGCTGAGATGAGCTGGGCCACCATTCCTACAGACCACAATATGTTTTCACATTAGTGTTTTCTGTTAAAGAAGGGGACCAATAGGGCTGTGTAAGATTCGGGAGAGGAAGAGCAAGCTGTAGGAAAGGAAAGAAAGGAAAGATAGAAATGTTTGACTTCTTACATTGGGCCAGGACTGAGTTTGAGTCAGTCGCTTCCTGTCACTGCCACACTCTGACCAGTGACTTTGCTCTGCTCTTCCAAGCAGCAACAGCTTGGCAGCTCCAGGTACTACCTCAGAGGAATTTCCAGGACAGAGACCCCACCCACTTCATGCCTCTTTGTCCTGACCTGACTTCTGCATCATGTGTAAAGGCAGGTTCTACCCTGCAGCCCAAGCTAATCCCCTCTGCCCTGTTCCCTAATCCAACCACCAGGAGCATTGTCAGGTCCCAAAGAAACCCACTTAGCACCTGTGACCCGACCCAGCACGTCTCGCTCCGCCCCTAACCTAAACTTCTCTTGTCTCGCCCGGCCCCTAACCTAAACCTCTCCTGTCTCGCCCCGCCCCTAACCTAAACCTCTCTTGTCTCGCCCCGCCCCTAACCTAAACCTCTCCTGTCTCGCCCCGCCCCAACCTAAACCTCTCCTGCCCTGGGGCTTTGCTTCCCTTCCTGCTTCTGATTTCTATGTAATTCAGTCATTTTGGCTACCCGCCTTGAACTCTTGGGATCTTCTTGGACCCTCTCTCCTCTTTCTTCTCTTCCTTTCTTGCTCTCTCCCCCTCTCACCTTTCACAGCCTCATTTGGTCTGGACCCTTCAGATGCCTCTGGCTACACTCTCCCTCACACCTGCACTAGAGTCTCCTCAACCACACCCAGGAGCAGCTGTGAACTCTTTTACACACAGACACCAAATAAGAACTGTGTGTGTGTTTATAAATTAATAGCAAGAGCTCTACAAATAGAATGTCTGCAGAACCAAATCTTACCCAATGGGAATTTGTAAATGGTTCTAAGAAATAACAAAGAACACAAACTGCTTGTGGAAAGGTCAGTGACTGACATCATCACCCCAAGGGACTCCCTGTTTAGGAAAAAGCAGAAACAAATTTGCTAGGCAGCTGCGAGAGGTGGTGGGGACTTCTGAATGTCAAATTCTTCGACTCACTCTTCACAACAAATAAAAATAAAGGATTTCAAGTGTAATACCAAAAGGGCAGAGGGGAAAAAACAAGAAACAGACCAAATGCTCAGAGCTAGCAGAGAGACTTCCAGAAAGATGGTCTCTGGTAAGACAGGAAGAGTAAAGACATTGTGTCTCCTCTCAGAAGGAAAATTTTCACTTTTTCTTCAGACACCTTGGTCTGGCACCCTAGAGTCCAGATGGAAGGCAAACACCAAGTTACACAGATGGAGCATGCTCACTAAGGCACATCATTTCCAGGAAGTAGGAGGTCAGGAAGAGGCTGGGACTCAGGGCTGCAGGAACGAGGGAGCCATGCACTGAACAACGCCTCTCAAAGCCAGGTTGGTGGTACACGTCTAGATAGAGTTTCTGTGCTCAGGAGCTCAAGGCCAGCCTCAGCTATTTACAGAATTCCAGGCCAGCCTGAGGCATGGGAGAACCTATTGCAAATGAATTGCTACATTAATTTTTGGCTTGGAATTAGAACAGAATACCCAACAACTTCTGAAATTGTCCTAACAAATCCTTGCTGTTTTACATTATGTATTTAGGTGAAGTGCCATTCTTGTTTATAAAATCAAATATTGATCAACTCTGAGGAAGAATGAACTGTGTCCTACATATCACATATCTAACCAGGATTTAATTCTTTATTGAAAAATAAATATATCCTTCTAATTAACATGTAAATTTCTTTTGTCTTTAGTAAATGGCAAAAGTATTCTTATAACAAAGAATTGTTTTTAAATTTATTTCTTTATTATTTGGTATTACTAAATGTTGGGTTTGCATACCAGCTTTATATACCTATTTACTTGGGATGGTGTAAGAAATTCTCAGGCAGGAAATATTCATATGTGAAAGAGTTTAAAAAGTATTCTAGATTACACTAGAGACTGCCCTTCCCTGTGTTGGGGTTCAGTCCTGCTCTGCTCTGGGTTAGTCTGGCAGCTCTGGAACACGCACTAATCAAACCCTTGTTCTGGCTTGCCCAGCACCTCCACATCTACACAAACCCTTTCTAGGGTGTATGCAGCAATATGTAGAAATAGTGTGGGATTTCCACCTCCTCCGAGGAGCCTGTGGCATCCTGTGCCGAGAAGGATCCGGCCTCAACCATACTTAAGGGAAGGAAATATTCGCCTTTTATCTCACGATCGTTTTAGAATTAAAGAAAATAAGATAAATCCCTGCTCTCTTGTCTTACTTTCTCCACCCCACTTTTATTCTGTCGGCTCAGTCTCTCCCAGAGCAGCCTTACCCCCACCTCCCACCTCATTTCTGAGATATGTGCTTTTGCTAAGGACAACCTCCTTAGGAAGTGCTGTCTGCCTGTCTGCCTCCTGGTCTCTCTTCTAGCTAACACTATCATTTCACACACAGCAATAGGACTCTACTGACCCGGATCTCCAGCTAAGACAGACTGACCTGGATCCCCAGCTAACGTAGACATTTGCCATCTGTGTTCCCATGGCCTCTCTGCATTTGCTTTCCCCAAAAGGTTGTCAACTCCCAGAAGAGAAAAAAAAACATTTGTTTATTCACCTTTGAATGGATTTCCATGAATATTCTCACATAAAGTCTGACATAGAATAAAAGGCACTGAGAAAGCTGTGAGTGACTGAAGGAGGGAACACATGGGTTGGTGATGGACGCCATTTCTCACTAACCTTGAGTCAGATTGGCTTGACATTGATATGGCCAATAGAGGACCGGACAGATGGCTAGGTACTAATTTCAGGCCCTGTCTTTGAGACTCCAGGCAACCTTAACTCCTCCCTCTTGGGACTGAGTGGCTATACTCTGCAAATTCCACATGGCCACGGAAGGTCCTCTTGGGGAACCATTGGCTTGGCCAGACCGTGTCAACAATATCAGTCGGTGTCCTCTACCAACTGAGTAGCACATGACTAGGTTGTCCTGAAAGCAGCTCCCACATGCTCAAGACAAGTCTTTGAAAGGCTTGTCCAGAAACAAAGCGAGCTGTCCTCAGGAACACTGAGCAGGGGTTCTTAGCGGACAGTAAGGGCCCATAAGAGTTCACTGTTTCCCAGTAGTAAGTGGGGTCCAGTGTGGGCAGGCTCCCTTATAAAAAGCAGTCTCAAGAATCCATCTATAGTTCTGGTAGAAATGTAAACTAGTCTAGCCATTACGGAGGTAATGATAGAATTTTCTCAAAAAACAAAAACTAAAGCTTCAGAATTACCCGCTAGCCCACTCCTGGGGGATTATGGGAAAAAACCTCCAAGTCAACATATTGCAAGACAGTTGCACAAGTGTGTCCACCACAGCACAGACCAACCTAGGTGTCCGGTAGCAGCGGACTGGATAAGGAAGACATGGTCTGTATACACAGTGGATTTTTTTCAGCCATATGAAAGAATGAATTTGTGCATTTTCATGAAAATGGATACAAGTGGAGATAATCCTGTTAAGTGAACTAAGCCAAACTGAGCCAGATAAGCATGATCTCATTTGCATAGGTTTCTAGGCTTTATACAGACACAGAGAGGTATTTATGAATGTAACAATACAATAGAAGTGAGACTCTTAAGGGGAGTGAAGGGACAAAAGGGAAGGGAAGGGAAGGGGGAGAGGGGGAGAGGGGAGTGAAGTGTGAAGAGAGGAAAACTATCCACCTAGTGTATGCAGCTCTATCCTAGTGTAAGCAGCTCTATCCTAGTGTAAGCAGCTCTATCCTAGTGTAAGCAACTCTATCCTAGTGTAAGCAGCTCTATCCTAGTGTATGCAGCTCTATCCTAGTGTAAGCAGCTCTATCCTAGTGTATGCAGCTCTATCCTAGTGTAAGCAGCTCTATTCTAGTGTATACAGCTCATTGTCACAGAGGGCAGCGCCACCCATGCTTGAGTGGAACCTGCTCCTGCAGAGATGCCTTTTTTGTTTTTGTTTTTTGTTTGTTTTGTTTTGTTTTTTCGAGACAGGGTTTCTCTGTGTAGCCCTGGCTGTCCTGGAGCTCACTTTGTAGACCAGGCTGGCCTCGAACTCAGAAATCCGCCTGCCTCTGCCTCCCAAGTGCTGGGATTAGAGGGGTGTGTCACCACTGCTGGCAGGCAAAGTATTCTTATCAGGATTTAAACAAAGAAAGGACCATCTTGGCTCAGAAGACTTCAGATTTTACAAGAATTGATGTCATTTGAAACTTGGGCTTTCCCAGCTCCTTAAGGGAGCTTCCTTTCCTTTGGGGTGAGCTTCCTCTCGTCTTGGGGTGAGCTTCCTCTCCTCTGGTTCTTTCTACTCTCTAGTGGAAGCCTAAGTCAGTCACCATTCAGTTTCATCAACCTCCAAATGAAAGTTTTCTGGCTGAATACATCCACCAGGAATGTCTACGGATGAGTCTGAACATAGTGCTCCCTCTGTGTGTGTATATGCGTGTGCTCGTGTATATGCAGATGCATGAGGGTACGTGTACATGTGTGTGTTCATGTGTGTAGATATCAGAGATCAGTCTTGGGTGTCATTCTTCAGTGGCCACCCATCTTGTTTTTTGAGACAGGGTGTCTCATTTGATCGGGACCTACAAGTTTGGTTAAGCTGACTAGGCACTGAGCCTAGGAGGTTACATGCACAGCCATGGCCAGCTGGGGTTTTGAGACAAGGTCTTGCTGTGTAGCTTCATAAGTGCTGGGGACTGAATCAGGTCCTCAAGCTTGCACAGCAAGGATTTACCAACTGAGCTGTCCCCTCAGTCCCTCTGTTCATTTCCCCTCTGCAGTATGAGCAACACGAGTCTTTGAAGAGGTGAGCACAAGACTGGAAAACCACCATTTGCTGCCAGAACGAATACACACAAACCATTTTACCCTTTCCGCTGGTACCCATGACTAGGTGTGGGAGCTAAATTGAGAGATAGCAATTTTCTATGAAAACTGTCTGGCCAACCCTGAGCTCTTAGTTTAAAGAATGTATTAGAATCTACTCCATACCTAGCATGTGCATAAACTCTTGTACATAGGTCATGTCTGATATTCCCACTTTGTCTCTTAAAGATATGCTGCAAATGTCCTTGTGAATACATGCCAGGGTCTTCCAAAGGCAAAGGGACAGGCCAGCTATGATGGTATACATGGACATGAACGTGCCAGGATTCTAACTTCATGATACTAAATGGACTAACTACCAGGGCTGTTGGTGAAGTCAGAGCCTAAAACAGTTAGGCAGAGCCAAACCAGACTAGCACAGACAGACTTCTGAACTGGCACACAGCATAGAAGGTGGTTCTCTTTATGTCCAAATATAGATATTGACTCACACAGTTGGGTTACCATCTGAGGGTAAAATGACATCATCCAAGCAGGCAGAATGACATCATTCTGCCAGTATTTCTTGTCTGTCTGGCTTGGGGAACTAGACATTTTCAGTTCCTGTTTCTCAGGATTTCCATTAGCTTCTCTGAAACACTCTCCTTGAGGGAGGCTGCATCAGCTCCTGCTTATCTTTAAATTTCCTACAGGTTGCAAATATTTTTCCATGTCTGACCCAGTAACTGGCTCCCACCCTGCCTGTTCTTCAATTGATCTCAAAGGATCCACTAAGAGTGGTCCAGGGGAAAGAGTCCAGTAGGTTTCCGTTTTGTTTTCCTGGACGTACGCGCAGGCTGTTGACCCTTCCCCACATCTTCCTATGCTTGGCTCACAGTCCTTGAATTCTGCAAGTCTCTTCTTAGGATCCTTCTCCTTTGTTTTCCTTCCGTGTCATGCTTTGTGTAGCCGCAGCTCAACCCTCGGCAGTTCCACCCACAAGCCCCACTAGGCAGCACACCCTCCGTTTGCCCACATTTTGCTCACCATGTCTGCTCCGTGTGTGAACACTTGATGCCCCAGGTTACGGCATTGTTTAGGTAGTGAAACCTTCAGGAGATGGAGCTGGAGAAAATAGGTCATGGTAGGCAAGTCTCGAGGCTCTGTCATCTGGCCTCGCTCTCTCTGCTTCTTGTTCCTCCAAGTTGTGGGGCAATAGTCTCAGCTGCATATGCCTGCCAAGCACCCCCTGCCCTCATACCCTCCCTCATGAGAGACTGCACTCTCAAACTGGACGCCAAAATAAACCCTTCCTCCCTAGCTCGCCATTGTCAGGCATCAGGCGTTTTGCCACAGTGCAGCAGTGGGACAGTAACTAAAACACTAGCCTTCAAGCCAACCTGCCCCACCAGAGGGCCGTTTGTTTTCTTGGTTGTTTTCAGGAAAATGCGCAGGGTATACTGGAAGACTGTTGAATGCTTCATTACTTGGTCTTAGCAAGCAAGTCCTTTGTACTCCTGTCCCACCAAGGTGCCTTGCTGGCCCTTGCACGTGTGTGTGTGTGTGTGTGTGTGTGTGTGTGTGTGTGTGTGTGTGTGTGAAGCTGGATAGAGCAGTTGCCGGGTTCCCAGCAGCACAGAACTGGGCCTGTCACACCAACCTGGAGGGATTAGAGTGTGCACACTGTGCTGACAGTTTTAAGCAGCATTGAGGACCAGTTATAAGCAGCCACGCTGACAGACCCACAGGAGTGCCTCAGGACGCTGAGAGGACTCTTTGTTCTTCTCCAGAAAGTCTAATTCCTCTGGTGACAGATGCTCTGGGGGGACCCCAGTGGACTTTTGAAGCACCTGTCTTCCTGCTGGTGGGCCTCTCACAGTAACTGTGGGCGGATCTCCTAGATCTTAACTGCCTATTTTGAGTCTGCCTATGGGACAGGCTGCTATTGAATTCATCTCTATATTCACCAACTTTGATTGAGTTTTGAATTGTCTTGAATTCTTAGGATTAATTATCAAGCAGACTTTGGGCAAACATTTAAGGGAGTGTGCCGCTGTCAGTTTGAAATGTTTTGTCACTAAATAAATAATGGACTGTATTTATCTCACAGGAAAACGATGAAAGAAAATATCACACTCTGTAGAATAATTGTGTTTTGGAAAAGTACGCTCTAAACTCCCAGCAGATCTGAGTAGAGGGTGTTCCCAACCACCTCACATGGCGCTTTCTATTTTGAGTCTAACAAAAAAATGCCCGGCATTCTGCTTCTGTCTGTGGAGCCGGTCTAGGCTGCTTCCCCAATGCCTGTCAAATTATCTGTCTGAGACTCTCATGTGCCCGGCCCAAGAACACAAGCACTGCTTCTCAGATGACCCAGAAACGTTCAAGAGGCAGGGAGGGAGGGGGAGGCAGATGCAAGGCTGGCTCAGTCACTTCCACCTGGGAGACCCTGGGCAAGCACCCCCAGTGGACGGATGGACGGATGGACAGCCTCACTTCCCCATCTGTAACGTCACAGTTACTGGGAAGGTAGAATGACTTCTGCTTCTGAAGTGGGTAGATAGAGGCTGGCACGTAGTAAGCGTCATGTAGGCGCTGCTAGCGTGGCATTTTATCTCTGTCTGATCCTGACTTACACACACCCCATCAGAGATATCACAGAAGACATGATTAGTCATTTTTCTGCCGGTGAGATCCGCTGCACATGTAGCAAGCACGCCTGACATTAATAACAAGCTGGGTGTGTGACAGACATGGTTGTTAAAATATCAAGATAACATTTCATTTTAAAGACAAAGTATATTTATTTTCAATATGTATTTAAGTAAAAAAATGGGGTCATACATACAAAATATGTATTATGAGCTACATTTTGGTGAGACAATATGTATTGTATAAGAAGGCAAAGGGGGTGTGTGAACAGATGCCACAACATTTGCAGGTGAACAGATGCCACAATGTTTGCAATACTTATTTTGAAATTGGTGAAATAGTAGATGGTTTCTGCTGTTTTCTTTTTTTTAAGTCTAAATCTTTTAAACTACCGCTAATAAATTTTACTGTAAAGTTTAACATCATTAATAAAATTGTGGTTAAATAGTTACAGTTTATTTTCTCTTCATGGAAATCTCTAAGGAATTTTTTTCTCAAAGATTTGCTTTTATGTGTATGAGCATTTGTGGCATGTCTGTTTGTGCACTATGTGTGCAGTACCACTGGAGGCCAGAAAGGGCATTGATCCCCAAGAATTGGTTCCAGGGTGCTGGGAACCAAACCTGGGTCCTCCGGAAGACCAGCGAGTGCTCTTAACTGCTGAGCCACCTCTCCAGCCCCTTGTTCTCAGTTATAAATAAGGTGACTTGTGAAGAACTAGTTTAATGTTGGTTTATTTTATCTAATCGTATTATTTGCTTTTCTTGTCACCATGACAAAGTTCCTGGCAGAAGCAACTTAAGGGAGGAGAGCCTTATTCCGGTCATGTATTGGGGTGCAGGCATCATGCCTTAGCCAGCATGGAGCGACCAATTGATCTGTATATCAGGGACTGAGAATCATTCACACTCTGACTGACCAGGAAGAGTAATTGGCCAAAACCGGAGATGGGTACTGCCTTCAAGCCCTCCCAACAATGACCTACTTCTGCTCGTCTGACCACAGTTCAAGGTTCTACAACCAACCAGAACAATGCTTCCAGTTGGAGACCACATGTTCAAGCACACGAGCCCATTGGGAACATTTTGTATCCAAACTCTAACAGTATCCATACTTATAAAGCCCTTTTTTACACTTATGTATTTTGTATGTGGTTGATGGGGGCGGGGCATAGCACATGAGTGGAAGTCAGGTGACAGCTTGGGGGAGTCAGTGCTCACCTTCCACAATATGGCTCCCAGAGATTGAACTCAGGTCACCAGTCTTGGCAGCCATCTTCCTTATCCACCCAACCATCTGGATGCCACCTCCCATCTACATTTAACCTGGATTATTTCTCTATTCGATTATTTCATTTTTTATTATTTTACTTATTTAACTTCTAAAAGTTGCCCACCTTCCTGGTCCCCGGTCCCCAAGTTCTTCACCCTATGCCCCACCTCCACCTCTGAATGAGTGCTTTCCCATCCACCCCCACCCACCCCCACCAGCATCCCTCTTCTTGGAGCATCACATTTCCACAGGATTAAGCGCATCCTCTCTCACTGAGGCCATACAAGGCAGTCCTCTGCTACACACGTGCCTGGGGCCATGAGCCAGCCCATGTATGCTCGTTGGTTTTTGTTTTAGTCCCTGGGAGCACTGAGGGGTCCAGTTAGTTGACACTGTTGTTCTTCCCGGGGGGTTGCAGTCCCTGTCAGCTCCTTCAGTCCTTCCTCTAACTCTTCTATATTGGTCCCTGACCTCAGTCCAATGGTTGGCTGTAAGTATCTGCATTTGTCTCACTCAGTTGCTGGTAGAGCCTCTCTGAGGACAGCCATGCCAGGGTCCTGCCTGCACCCACAATATGGCCTCAGTGATAGTGTCAGGATTTGGTGCACACATAGGATGGGTCCCAAGCTGGGCCAGTCCCTGAGTGGCCTTTCCCTCAGTCTCTGCTCCATTTTTGTCCCTGAATTTTCTTTAGAAAGGAACAATTCTGGATTAAGATTTTTGAAGATGGGTGGTTATCCCCTGACTCAACTCAGGGCCATGTCTATCTACTGGAAGTGGTTTCTTCCAGTTCCATCTTCCACTGTTGAGCATTTTGGCTAGTGTCATCCCCATTGAGTCCTGATAGCTTCTTACCTCCCAGGTCTTTTGCTCTGTATCCCAGGCTAGTCCCAGACTCTCTCAGACTCAGGTCCCTTAGCACCAGGACCACAGAGGGTTCCTCTCCACCGAGCACCTAATTCAACCATGTTTTTAAAACAGTTCATGATACTCAATCTGAAAGTGGAAGTAGTCACTGGGAGACAAAATAACTTAATTATGTTTTTTCAATTTAGCAAGCAGTTAAATTTGTAGGAATTATTCACGAAGGAAGGCTGATGACTACTTAAGCTTAAGGGATTGTCAAGAGCTGGAGTACTAAGTTGCCCTGTTATCTCTTAGAAGCCTATTTTTTTCTAATGAGACAGAAAGGGAGTTGATCTGGAGAGGAGGGAGTGGGGAGGAACAGGAAGGAGTCAAGGGAGGGGAAACTATAGTCAGGATATATTGTATGAGAAAAGAATCTACTTTCAATAAAGGGTGGGGGAGCCAGAAAGAAGGCTGTGTGGCCTGTCATCTCTCCATTTCTGTCATGGGTTGGCTTTCCTGCACTGGGTACTTCTGGCCTCCTCTCTTCTGTGCACCTTATTTTTCTTCAGACCCAGCTGTCTTCCATCTGTGGCTGATGTGAACTCTTTGGGAAATGCTAGGCATTGCCATTTCACCTCTGTCTTTTGCCACCATGGGGGTGGGCCTTCCTCCTCAGACTAAATGTTAGAAATCCAAAGGTCACAGACCAGGCAGTATGGAAAGAAAGAACAGGTAAGCAGATGAAACAGATCTGAGGAAGTCGGTGGGCGGAGGTTCTTCGGGCATTCTCTGCTCTGCTGATCCAAGTGTTAACCCGCATCATTAAACTCTAAAAATACCCGCTTAGGCCTTGCTAAAACCCATGTGGTCAGCCTGTCAGCTAGCTTGCTTCTTTTGTCCTAATGCAGAATTTCCCCACTAGATAATAGAAGAATTTCTACCTCTATTGCTTGGATGTGCTCTCAGATTTAGGAGGAAAAGGTTTCAAAGATGACCCAGTTTCCAGGGGAACAAAGATTTTGTTTTACCATAGCGGAAATTTTGTCATACTTTTTCAAAGTTTTAAGGCACTGGGAAAGGGTTTTGTTTTTTTTAAAAAGAAGTATTGAAAATGTGCCACAAAAGATGTCAAAACTTTCCTTTAGAAAATCTACTATATAAGAATCTATAGAGATCCCAGAAGCACAGAGATTAAAAGCAAGTGAGTTTGTTCATTCTCTTGCTATCTCCAGTCTGTGACTACTGCAAGGTTCAATGCGGGTTCGAATTCTTTATACTATAAAGGCATTTGATTGATCAGGGAGACTAGGCCAAGAAAAAGTTGTACTCAGGAAACAGTACTTTCGCGCCATATGAGACCATGTATTTGTTTTATCATGGTGACAGAAAAGACACTAACACACAACTATAGTTACACCTGCTAGTGTGGGAACACCGAGTAAAGGGCTCACAACAGCTTGCCCTCCAGCTAACATCCCACCTCAGTGCCTCTAGACCCTGACTAGAGCACAGTGAACCGAGGCCAGTCATCAAGTGTGTGTGGAGTTAAAATGATCTGATTTCAAACTGCATCTGGATGACTAGAGGGTGGGGGTGTAGGCACTGTAAATGGAGAGCAGAGAACAGAGACTGCTCGCAGGGCTATTAGCCTCCCTGAGGGTGGTGACTGCATTAGCCAGAGAGCCCTATGGTGATGACACAAGCCAGGGCTCTGAGGTTTTTACGACTGGTTCCTGAGGGATGAGACTAATTCAGGGAGGGATCTCTTGCCTTGGGGTATCTCTTCTTCCACCTGTGGCTACATGTCCTGTAGATGGCAGATGTATGCCATTCCTATCCTATATTGTTTTGAACATGTGACTGGAGTCACCCCAAAAGATGTGTCAGGGGAGTTTCCACAAGGGCATGTTGAGTTGGAGTCAACTGGGATCCAAGAGAGTACTACACACCAGGCCCACACATTTACCAGGAACATGAACAAGGCTCTGCCACAGCCTCCAGATTGGTGGTTCTCTAACCCCTAAACAACCCTTTCACAGACCAAGACCATCAGAAAACACAGATATTTAATTTACATACTGATTCTTGAAAGTAGCACACTTAGAGTTATGAAGTAGCAATGACAATAATTTAATGGTTAGAGTTACCACAACATGAGGAACTATATTAAAGGGTCGCAGCATTAGAAAGATTGAGAACTGCCGATCTAGGGAGGGGAAATGAATAAATGTAGAGCTGTCAATAGCCAAGGGTCAGGAGAGGACTTTACATGAAGATTGCTGGGTACTTGGTTGTTGCTGTGAGGAGATGCCTGAGGAGCAATTTAAGGATGCTCACTTCCTCTTCTTCAGTCTCAGGCGGCAGTACTCGAGATGGCTCCGCCCACATTTAGGGCGGGTCTTCCATCCTCATTACGACCCCTGAGGAAATGGTCTCACAGACAAACTCTTTAGTATTTTATGCAACCACAACCTAAACATCTCTGTCAGCACCTGAGGATATCCAATGCTTCTGTGTGGGCCAGTTCCTCGGGGAAAAACAGAGTGGTCAAGGTACCCTGATTTTCTGACAGGACACAACAAAAGTAGTAACATAGAAAGAACTAAGGGACCCGATGGTGGTTGAGAGCTAAAGTTCCTGACCATTCTGTGAACCTAAGAACAGACTCAGTCCATGGTGGGCACATTCTCCCCTAGGATTGCGCTGCCCGGCTACCACTCTCCTCCTGAAAGAGAAACAACAGTTGGTAAAAGAATGCAATCTATAAGGGAGGAAGGAGTCTCTAGGACCTGGCGTCTGAGTAAACAAAGGATTACGAACGGGTAGAGCAAGAGAGGGTACTCAGAAAGGGACCGGGCTCCTGGCTCAGAGGACTCGATGAGAAGCCGGGGTCTGCAGCTTCTTGTAGTTTGGGTGAGTCGCTTTATCCTTTGAACGGCAAGATTCCCATCTACTCATTTACTGGCTTGTGTTTTTGAGACAGCACCATCGGGCTTTAGCATTCTGTCCCACTGATCCTTTGTGTGTGTGAGGGAGAGTGCACGTGTGAAGAGGACATGTGCAGGTGAAGCCAAAAGTTGACGTCTTGTGCCTTCATAGATTGCCATGTGCTTTGCTTACTGAGACAAGGTCTCTTGCTGCTAGTGCCCCTGATTCAGGATGTAGCACACACACAGCACACACACACAGTAAATAAATAAATGAATAAATAAATATAAATAAATAAGAGCAGAAATATTGATTCTCAAACGCCTTCAAGGAATGTCTAGTACCTAGTACCAACTTTAGTACTGTGATGTCAAAAACCTGAAATAGCTTCTACCCTGCAAGTACTTTAAGGAAGTGGGAACTCAGTCACTCCTCTCCTTTTTTCCCCTAGAAGGTAAATAAATAACGATATTGAGCCAGTGAGATGACTCAGCAAGCAGGTCAAGGTATTTGCCACAAAGCTTTGATGACTGAGTTCATCCCTAGGACCAACATGGTGCAAGGAGAACTGGCTCCCCCAAGTTGTCTTGAGACTTCTTCTTCTTCTTTTTTTTTTTTTTTTTTTTTTTTTTTT
>NW_022196903.1:140690936-140696199 GCF_008632895.1 Mastomys coucha | reverse complement strand
AAAAAAAAAAAAAGATAATAGGAGACACATAGTAAGGTCCTGCCTTTCATAATCCCAGCATATGCCTATTGGGCTCAAAGCCAATGTTATATTGGTTTTCTCAGTAACTGTATGATTTTCTAGAAAACCATAAGGGCTAAAAGTCAATGCTGAATCATCACACAAGTCCTGAACTGCATGCCTTGGTGAGTCTTCCATTGCTTTATTTAGTCAAAATGAAACAACAACAACAACAACAACAAAAACCTGATCATGAACTTCCATCTCAGGCCTAGAAAAGACTTCCTAAATTCCTGTCACCTGCTGTTGTTAGAAGTGACAAGCACAAACCAGGGGATTGAGAATAGTCCATGCAATGAATTAAGCATTAGCCTGGGTAGGGGAGAAGTCTCTTGTAGCAACACTCTAGGGAAAGAGAGGGATGTACTGTGAGACCTCATATGCTGAAGCATTTGGAAGGAGCAGGTGTCAGCGAGACCACAGTGGGTCAGGACCACAGTGGAGACAGGACACCGGTACTCCACTGTCTTCTGCAGATGCAGTGCCTGTTGCTACTCTGACAGAAATTTGTTTGATTTTGGTTTGGGACAGACTTGCTTTCAACAACAATGTCTTCACTGTGTGCTGAATGAGAACCGTAATTTAAAAACTATTAATATAACAGTCTAACTAGAGATTTCCTTAAATTTTTAGCTCTGGCAGGAGAAAGCTGTAACTTGGAAAGAGTCTTCCGCTGAGTGAGGTGGCACAGCCTTTATCCCAGTTTGAGGCAGGAGGATCTCAAGTTCAAGGCTTGCCTGTACTATAGAGTGAGTTCAAGGTCAGATGATCTTGAGTCCCTGTTATAAAGAGTGCTAGTGACAGCCCAGAGTCAGAGAGCGCTTGGCTGGAGTCCATGAGCCTCTGTCTTCAGCTCTACAAAAAGGAATCATGTGACTTTTGCCCATCTTGAGTCGAGATAATAAACGGAAACTTGTGAAGGGTCTGGCTAATTCTGCCAGCAACGGCATCTCTCCTCTCAGCAGGTTGATGTGGCTGATATGAGTCCTTCGCATCCTGAGAATTCTTCTTGCCAGACTCCAGCAACTCAAACTTCCAACTACAACAAGCTGGGATTACAAGAGGGAGAATGAGAAGAAAAGAACTGTCTCGCCCTGCAGTGGCGGTGCACGCCTTTAATCCCAGCACTTGGGAGGCAGAGGCAGGTGAATTTCTGAGTTCGAGGCCAGATGGTCTACAGAGTGAGTTCCAGGACAGTCAGGGCTACACAGAGAAACCCTGTCTCAAAAAACCAAAAACAAACAAACAAACCTATCTCAGCAGTACAACGTTTACCCAGCAAGCACGAGGCCCTGGGTTCCAGCCCCAGCATCTAAGAATTTAAAATGAAGGTAAAAATCAGTGTTATTTACTTAAGAACAATAAGCTATACCCTATAGGAACAGATATACTTTATTTCCCACACACACACATAAATAATTTTTGAGCACAGAAAGATTTTGTCAGTGCTGGGTTGTGGTATCTTTTCCTGCTTTGTGTCAGTTAAAACATAACATATTGCTTTGGTTGAAGTATGTGAAGAAGATTTGAATAAACATTTTAGGGAGAAATATGTAATTTTTTTTTTTTGGTCAGGGATTGTTTATAACCCAGGCTGGACTGACTCTTGCTATGTTAGACCAGGCTGACCTCAATTTTACAACAATTCTCCTACCCCTACCCCCTGAGTTCTGGGAGGTGTATGCCCCATGCTTGGCCAGGAGCAAGATTTTTTTTTTTTTGATATTTTCTTTATTTACATGTAACTTTCTCCATTCCCGGTTTCCCCTCCAAAAGACAAACAAACAAACAAAAACAAATCCCTGTTGCCTCCCACCTCCCCATGCCTGTCACCCCGCCCTCTCCTACTTTCTGGCCCTGGCATTCCCCTACACTGGGGCACAGAACCTTCACAACGCCGAGGCCCTCTCCTCCTATTGCTGATCGAACCTGCAATCCTCTACTATACACATGCTGCCAGAACAATCAGACCCCTCCATGTGCAGTCCTTGGTTGGTGGTTGAGACCCTGGGAGCTCTGAGGGTACTACTTAGTTCATATTGTTGTTAGTCCTAAGGGGCTGCAAACCCCTCAGCAGGAGCAAGATTTTAATGCCATTTTAGATGGTTGTCCATGTCCTTCTTCGAGGCAGAGTCTCACTGTACAGGCAAGCCCGCTCTGGATCTCACTACATGCACAGCTGCTTTGTCCTCCCCAGTGCTGGAATGACAGGCAGGCACCACCACTATGCCTGGCGTTTAAACAAGGTTTCCATACACTGCACTTGTGTGATTGCTGACGCATGTCAGAAACATCTCCAGGTATAAGCAAACTGTCACATTCCCAGAGAGAATACATGTCTTCTAAAACTTTAATTTTTTTACCTGAAAGTTTTATTGATGGCAACAGATGCGCTCCCTCAAAGGGACAAGATTAGTTGCTTGTGTGACATTACCTAAATATCTGGCCAGCCTGTGCCAGCCACTAATGCACAGCGGTGAATGTAGGGAGCCATCGCTATGACGCGCAGAAGTTCTTTATGCATACGTCACAACCAGTCCCAGGGAGTATCAAGGGTATATGGTCACGAGTCCAGATTGCAGAGTTTCTACTGCTTCATCAAATGGGTTATTAACCGAAATAACTTTTTCTTTTCTCTTGTCTGAGAGTGTATGCCTGTAAAGAATATATGATAGGGCTGGAAAGATGGCTCCTTGGGTGAGAATGCCTAACGCAAAGGAAGCAAGTTCAGTTCTGGAACTCACACTGGTGGCTCACAACTGTCTGAAACTCTGGCTGCACAGGATCTGGTGCCCTCTTCAGGCTTCCATGGGCACTGCACCTACAGGTACACTGCCCCACACAGTTGCACACATGGATACATAACTTAAAATAAAGTATGTATTCCAAAAGGAAAGAGTGCAATGACGGATTTGGTTTGGGTATTTAACACTAAGATTTAGGCAATTTTTCCAACCATTGCTTTAAAAAAAATACTAACACTGGGGGTGGAGAGATGGCTCAACAGTTAAGAACATTTGTTGCTTTTTCGGAAGACCCAGTTTCAATCTGCAGCACCCACACAGAGGCTCACAACCATCTCTGGTTCTAAGGATCTGATGCTCTCTTTTGACCTCCGTGGGTACTGTATGCACATGGTACATAGACATACATGCAAGCAAAATACCATATAAATAAAATAAAAGTAAACAAATCTTTTAATACTAACACTATTTTTCTGACTTTTTCTACTGCTTCAATATTTCCTTCTCTCTCTTTTTCTTTTAAGATTTATTTAGTTATTTCATGTATGTGGGTACACTGTCACTGTCTCCAGCCATACACACCAGAAGAAGGCATCAGATCTCCATTACAGATGGTCATGTGCCACCATGTGGTTGCTGGGAATTGAATTCAGGACCTTTGGAAGAGCAGCCAGTGCTCTTAACCACTGAGCCATCTCACCAGCCCTATTTCCTTCTCAAAACTGGAAGAACAAAGGAAATCACAAAGTCTGGATTCTTTTCTCTTCTCTCCTCCTCAGTTTGAATGTTTACATCCCTCCATGGCCAGTGCTCTCTTGGTTCACAGCACTTTTATTCTTCTTTGTGGTTTTGGCCAGCTGGAGAACTGGCTTGTCTTCACACCATAGCCACTCTGCGTCTCATCACTGCACTACCCTTAGACCCACAGGGAATCTGTGCCTTTCTTATGCTGGATCACCTTATGAGGATACCTGCCACACTTCTTACAGAGGTCCTTAGGGGTTAGGTACACCAACCGCCTTCACAGCTATATTATCTACACAATGACAATGGTAGGCCTGGTGTCACCATCCTGCCACCTAACAGGAAAGGGCAACCACTACCATTAGTGTGAACACCAGTGTGGTGAGCAAGGCACCACCCTGCTCTGAGTAAAATGTTGCTATGAAGAGTCCAGTGTGTCAGCCTCAGTGGTGCATGAACCAAACTTTAAAGAAGAATTATTCTCCTGAAGCCGGGTGTGGTGGCACATGTCTTTAACCCCAGCTGTCTAGAGGCAGAGGCAGTTGGATCTCTGTGAGTTCAAGATTAGCCTGGTCTACATAATGAGTTCCAGGACAGCCAGGGCTAGAGTAATGGCTCAGTAGTTAAGAGGACCAGGGCTCAGTTCCCAGCACCTACATCATCAGATGATTCATAACTGCTTCTAGTCCAGCTCTGAGGAATCGGAAGTCCTGCTCTGGCCTCAGAGGACACCTGCATTCATGTACACACTCACACACAGATAGGCATAATTAAAAAAATAAAATCACTGTTTTTTAAAACCATTATCCTCTTTAGTACATTAAGATCTAGAGCTGTCCCGTCTCCCAGGTTTTCTTTGTGGAGAGAGGCATCTGGATAAGTACTTTTGGGAAGGCGCTGAGAAGTTCGCTCCACAACTCGGAGCACTGGCTGCTCTTCCAGAGGGACCTGGGTTCAGTTCCTAGCACCCACATGGCAGCTCATGACTCCATTTCCAGGGGATCTGATGTCCTCTTTGGACTTTGAAGGCATTGCATGCATGTGTCATAGACATGTATGCAGGCAAAATACTCATACACATAAAATAAAAATAAATTAAAATAATATTTGGACTGTTTTATTTACTAGTTAATGAGATAATCTGATACTTCATTAAATATGTGGTTTGCTTTGCCTGAAAATAGACCTGTGACCACAAAAATTTTTATTGGGCACTGTAGCAGAACAAATGTAGGGGTGAATTTTTTTTATATATGAATATTTACTTTTAAAATAAATTATATTTAGTGGTCTATTAGCATATTTTATGAACTATAAGAACAAACTCCAAAATAAAAAAAAATGAAACCATGAACACTATTTTTCTTTTCTCTGTTACTAGGATTGAAACCAGAGCCTCATACATACCAAGCCCTCCCCTCGCTACTGAACTATGTCTCCAGCACTAAACATAATTCTTATCTTTGTCTGAGTTTTTAAAGGGTGTTTTTATTTTATGTGAGTGAGTATTGTGCCTGCATGTATGTAAGTGCACAGCATGCTGGCCTGGAGTCCAAAGAGGCCAGAGAAGGCACTGAATTCACCAAAACTGTTATGGACTGTTGTAAACCTGTTGGTGCTGAGAACCAAACCTGGGTCTGATCTGATCCATGGAGCCCTCTCTCCAGCCCCGTGGAGCCCTCTCTCCAGCCCCGTGGAGCCCTCTCTCCAGCCCC
>NW_022196903.1:140687546-140690551 GCF_008632895.1 Mastomys coucha | reverse complement strand
CCCGTGGAGCCCTCTCTCCAGCCCCGTGGAGCCCTCTCTCCAGCCCCATGGAGCCCTCTCTCCAGCCCTGTGGAGCCCTCTCTCCAGCCCCATGGAGCCCTCTCTCCAGCCTCATGTCCAAAAAACACCCTTTTGCCTTTCCCCAAAAGAATTTTAGTGAAAGAAACCGTAATGCACTTTGTTGTTATGAAATTGGGGTTTTATGTCATGGAACAAAGTGATATTAAATTCACTGATAGGCTTAGTTTAATAGTATTGTTAATGACTCTCATATCCTAAAGAGTTTTACAAAGAATTATTCATTTACATTGAGAATTTGCCTCATGTACTAAATCAGAGTATTAATTTCTTAGTCCACCAATCATAAAAAATACTTTTATTGAAACTGTGGCCGGGAGATGGCGCAGTAGTAAGGTGCTTGATGCATAGGCAGAGTTCGGATCCCAGGACCAAGGGGGGAAAGGCAGCAGGCTTAGCTGCATGCACCTGTAATCCTACATAGAAGGGAAATTCTGGGAGCTTACTGGCCAGCCAGTCTAGTTAAAATGGCGAGCCTCAAGATTTAGTGAGAGACTGTGCCTCAAAAAATAGGTGGAGGCTGAAGAGATGTCTCCATGCTAAGGAGCACGGGGTACTTTTCCAGAGGACCTGGATTTAGTTCACAGCGCCTAGATGGTGGCTTAAAACTATCGGTACCTCTGGCTCAAGGGGACCCAATGCCCTCCTCTGAGTCTACAGAGACGTGTACTCACATAGTGGATGTACATGCAGGCAAGATACTCATACACTTAAAATTTAAAAAAAAAAAAATTTGAGACAGGGTATACTACTGTTTACCCTTGCTGCCCTGGAGCTCTCCTCGTAGCTGAGGCTGGCCTTGGATTAATACAGACGTCTACCTCTGCCATCAATAAAATAAAGTAAGGTAGAGAAGTCAGCGAGGAAGATTTCCTGCTGTCAATCTCTGGCCTACACAGGCACAAGCACCAGTGAGCACACCAGCACACACACACACACACACACACACACACACACACAGAGACATACACACACACACAGGCACACACACACACAGAGACATACACACACACAGGCACACACACACACAGAGGCATATATACACACACACACAGAGGCATACACACACACAGGCACACACACACACAGGCACACACACACACACAGAGGCATACACACACACACAGGCACACACACACAGGCACAGGCACACACACACACACACACACACACACACACACATGATTATAACGGAAGTTTTAGATTTCAAAAGCAAAGTGTATGTTTGTAGTTTAAATGAAAAGCTCCAAAACTGACTTTGAAAGATTTAAAAACAGATCAGATGAATGGGTATAGAGCTGTCTTAAGCAGTCATACAGATTTTTTTGATGTAATACATCATTTTTGACAAAACAATGAAAATATTTCTAAACATCTGTTGCCAAAAACCTTCAGAGAGGCATACTGGCAGAGAGGCGTTCCATCAGAGAGAGCGGTGTCCGGCAGAGGTGCAGATTCTGTCTTAGATGACAGACTGAGGTTTGGGCACATGTTGTATGTGCACTCAAATAACCTCTCATGTCAAGTGCTCTATGTGACCCTGCATTCATCCTAGGGCGTAACCTTTCTGTGGCAGGTTTAAAATTCTGTACCGTGAATATGTGTCTACACACTTTGGTTTTCATGTTAAAAGAAAAAAAAAATGGATATTTGATGGTTGTTCCTGAGTTTTTCCTTCCAGGATGATGCTAGTTCTAATAAAATCATAAGACTGATTCTCATTAGTGTTAGCGGACTTCAGAGAAATCAGTTTTCTGATACTGCTACCAAGCAAGGTAATCCGGCCCCCTCAGTGTCAGGAAACATTGCTCCAGCCAGGGCTCTGGGTAGGACTTAAACTCAAGGTCAAACTGCCCTCTTGTGGTCTTCTTGATATGGAAGGTTTTTTTGTTGTTTTGTTTTTTCTCTGTGTAGCCCAGCTGTTCTGGAACTTGCTCTGTAGACCAAGCTGGCCTCAAACTTGGAGGTCCTCTTGCCTCTGTCTCCCAAGTGCTAGGATTAAAGGTGTACCTGGCTATGTGGAAGTTGTGTGTGTTTTTTTTTTTAAGATTTATTTTATTTATTTTATGTGTATGAGTACACTGTAGCTGTACAGATGGTCATGAGCTATCATGTGTGTGGCTGCTGGGAATTGAACTCAGGACCTCTGCTAGTCCCGCTCCCTCCGGCCATGCTCTCTCTGGCCATGCTTGCTCCGGCCCGCTCGCTCCAGTGTAATTCACTGTAGCTGTCTTCAGGCACACCAGAAGAGGGCGTCAGATCTCATTATGGATGGTTGTGAGCCACCATGTGGTTGCTGGGATTTGAACTCAGGACATTCGGAAGAGCAGTGAGTGCTCTTACCGGCTGAGCCATCTCGCCAGCCTGGAAGTTTTTAACGCATTTGGTGTGAATATTATTTACAAGTGGATAGACAGATTGATTTCTAAACCTGAGCCCATGCCCAAGGCCTTACTGTACTTAGATCTCAGGTTCCTGAGGAACACATCTGACCTCACAGTATGAAGTGTGCTATGGTTTACACACACACTATACTTTATTTTTTCAATATCTACTTGTTTATATATTATATATATATATATATATATATATATATATATATATATATATATATATGGCTTTTGTCTGCATGCACATCTCCACACCAGAAAAGGACACTGGATCCCATGGGACTACAGTTATAAATGGTTGTGGGCCACCATGTGGGTGATGAAAATTGAACTCAGAACCTCTGAAGAGCAGCCATTGAGCCATCTCATCAGCCCTATACTTTATATATAAAAATACTTTATGTTTCTCCTTTATTAAAATATTTTTAATATATAAATTTTTTAAAAATACTTGTCCCACATCAAGATGGATCATTGAATGACTCTCATTTTAATCTACTAGTGCCACGGACCGGGATTTCTCGCGGGGTCCCTGTT
>NW_022196903.1:140676142-140686864 GCF_008632895.1 Mastomys coucha | reverse complement strand
GAGGCAGGAGGCTGACTTTCCTTGAAGTTTTCACCTCAAATACCGCCATCACGCAAGTGTGCGTGGCATACTAGTGTAGATTAAATATTATCATATTTAACTGGATCAATGATTTAATTATTTGCAAAATACATTATTACATTTTGAAGTGATCATTTCACTTTAAAAAGTGAACATCTAAATTGGCAAATATGAAGTTACTTATTTTCTAAATGTAAAACTGCTATGCATTCATTCCTGAGAACATTGATTCAAAGTCAGGCATTCAATTCCCTAATTGCCAATGAATTTGATTTGCTGGTGTTTTTCAAATTTAGTAGTGAAATAGGCTGTAATTTTTATTTTTTGACTAGCACTATCAAATCTTGGCAACTGGCTTTTCCTATATTTTGTGCAAAACTGAAATTCAAAGACAAAGTTTTAAAAAATATTAATATTAATTTTTTTATTTTGAGACAGAGTCTCAAAATGTAGCCCTGGCTGGCCTGAAACTCACTATGTAGACCAGGCTGGCCCAGTCACAGAGATCTGCCTGCCTTTGCTTCCCAAGTGATGGAATTAAAAGTGTGTACCACCATATACAGCTAGATTTTATTTTTAAAATACTGTGTGTGTGTGTATACGTGTGTGTACATGCGCACGTGTGTGTGTGTGTGTGTGTGTGTGTGCACTTGTGAACATGTGTGAATGCAGGTATCCAAAGAGTCCAGAGAAGGGCATTATCTCTCCAGCCCCAAAGACCAATTTTGAACGCATGGTAAACCATGTTCCAAAACTCTAACTTGGTGCTTTATTTTTAGGTAAGTTTTAGTTATTGTTTAAATTTCTTTAACACCTAACGAGGTGTTATGTTATATCTGCTTGGCCCAGTCACTAAGTTTTTCTAGGAACGCCCTTCTTGTCAGCATTTTCAGATTTATTAGCATGCACCTTAACTTCCAGTGTTTTCAGTGTATCACCAATGCTGCACTTTGACCTTTTCTTTAATATTATTGATAAATAGCACTCTTTTCCCTTGGTCAAACTTGCCTGCTGATTTTATACATTTAAATTCTAACGCTTCTTTTTCTGCCTATGCAGGTTTTCTGCCTCTGTTGTTTTAACATTAATTCTGTTTCAGTTGGACATGCTTATCTTAAGTTCTGAATTCCAGTTTCTCTTATATTCTCCCTGGCCTGAGTACATGTGCTTCACAGGGCTAACAGAATTCTCAGAGTCAGAGCACAGGCCTGGCTTGGTCACCCATCTACAGCAGACCAATTAAAGAGACAAATAACAGTGAGATGTGGAGAAAGATTATCTTTTCAATGTTCACATTGAGATGAGGAACCAGTGGCTCATACCCCTTAGCTCCATCTTCCTGCCCGTCACTGACCCAGCATTGTCTAGGCTCCTCCATTTTCTCCTGCAAGCTTCTGACATGTGGTCAGGGCCATGAAATCTCTTCCTGGGAGACCATGCCTCCTCCTCTGGTACTGTTACCACTCTGGCAGGAGTGAAGATATTCTGCAGGGAGACACTGGGTTCCTCCCTCCAGTTATCAGACTATACAGACAATGGCCTCCAAGGAGTTGGAATGTCACCCAGGGATCATGGTGGGAAGAGGAAGAGGCTTAAAATCTAGCATCCAAACACAAAGGTGTATTTGTCTCCCTAGCTGCTACTTGACCTAGACCCATTTGAACTCTGCAGCTTGAGCTGGTCCAACAAATAGACAAAGGCTTGTTTCTCTCCTCTCCTTAGGCCTCCATACAGTCCCAACAGAGGCTTAGAGTCTGTGGCCTTTTAGGAACAGAGCTGATGAACCCTATTTAAGAATGAGTGAAAGAGAAGTGTCAAGGGGAACGAGACATTGGCGCCCACTGTCTGCCGCCCTGCTTCTGGACTGAGAGCCTAGTCCACCTTTGTCTACAGTTCTGAAAGCAGAGACAAGGGGTGCGCCCTGGGTCTCTTGGACCTTCTTGGCAACATGGCAACACCTTCTTCAGGATCCACTCTTACACGCTGTATTTCCTGCCTGAACTGTTAATAGAACAGTTTTCATCAGGAGGGGCTAGGGAGTTTCCCAGGGGTACAGGGTTGACCACTCCCTTTTCCTATTTAGATCTTTATCATGAAGATTGCTTTGTGCTGTTCTTATTCTTATTTTGAGACAAGGTCTCACTGTGGTTGGTCTTGATCAGAGCTCCTCCTGAGTTAAAGGCACATGATGCTATACCCAGTTTCGTTGTTACTTATTGGTAACTGATAATTGGGTGTGGTAGTGCAGGCCTGTAGTTCCAGTACTCCATAGGCAGAGAGGGGAAGTTCAAGAATTTGAGGCTACCCTGGGCTACATAGTGAGTTCAAGGACAGCCTGTACACAACACAGTATAGCAAAAAGCCTGTCTTAAATGAAAAACAGAACTTTCATTCCCGCACTTGGGAAGCTAAGGTAGGATTGATAGGAGTTGGATTGCTACATGATGAGTTACAGGCCAGCTTGGGCTATGGAATAAATGCTGTCTCAAAAAATCAAAACAAAACAAAACAATATGTTAAGAAAGTGTTTATTTTGGTTCACTGTTTAAGGACACAGGCAATCATAGCAGAGATGTCATGGGGGTAAGAGCTTCTTGAGGCAGCTAGTCACATTGTTTGCAGTCAGGAAGCAGAGAGCAAATTATTATAATCAGGCATGGTGGTACATGTCTTTAACGTGAGCAGTTGGGAGGCAGAGACAGATCTCTGAGTTTGAGGCCAGCCAAATTTACATATTGTTTGAGATCAGCCAGGGTTATACAGTGAGAGCCTGTCTGAAAGAAAATTATTTTGATTTTATTCCTGTGTCTGCAAATGTATGCCCATGTGTGAATGTGCAGGCTGGAGGAGGGCATCCAATACCTCAGGGCTAGATTTATTGTTTGCAGGTGCCCCAGCTTGTTACAGGGTTGCTTGAATCAGAACTTGGGTTCTCATGATTTGTCACCAAGGACTATTAACCAGTGAGCCATCTCTCCACCCCCATTTAATAGAACACATGATTTAATCTGTTAATATTTCCTTTTGGTTTTGCTTATATTCAAAAGTCTGATTGGTGCATTGCTTTTTGTGCAATATTCAGAGCCCTGAATGAATCAGTGTGCTCTTTTCTCTGATCTCAAAGAGTTTTAAGCAATAGGAATAATTATTTGTGCCTTGATGGTTAGCTATACCCAATCAATAAAACATACTAGTTAGTAGACCCTGGTTAGCCTTTGACCTCCTTTTATGGCTTAATCACAGAAACAGAGGTTTGACTGTTGCTATGTCAGGTTCTGTTCTGGTTACTAAGAGCACAGCAGTAGCAGTGTAGGAAGCCTAGGCACAGGATTACAAACACCAGATTACAAACACAGGATTACAAGCAAGGGTTGAAGGAGATGGGCAGCATGGATGAGTTGCCTTCTCCAGTAAGAAATAGTCTCTGAGGCCCCTTTTATACAGGTACAGTGGTTGCCTGAGGAAAGAGCATCAAAGACAGTAGAAGCCTTGTAGGTGATAGACTGTGTTTTGATTAAATGTCAACAATCAACTAAGGGAGAGCCAAGCAGCCATCTGTCAGGTTAGCATGACATTGGGAGACAGTTCAAAGGGCTCTGATTGTCCCTCTCAGGGAGCAGGATATTTAGGCACCCTCTCCTTTTTTTGAGGGGTGGGGTATTTTTGCTTATTTCTTTTGAGGTGGCTAATATCCCTGGTTAGCCTTGACTGTCCTGAAACTCACTACCTAGCCCAGGCTGTCCTTTAACTCATGGCAATCCTCCTGCCTCTGCTTCCCCAGTTGGGATTAGATTTAGTGTAAGGGCCAGCTTCCACTTGATTCAACAGAGGATCATATCACACTCAAGTTCTAAGGTTTCCAGTCTGTGATCTCTAAAATATATATATTGATGAACAGACACTCCTATATTCTCTGGAAGGAACTAGAGGATGCTCACTTCAAAGGCTTTAAAAAACAAAAATCTGGGCAGTGGTGGCACATGTCTTTAATCACAGCACTTGGGAGGCAGAGGCAAGCACATATTTGAGTTGAAGGCCAGCTTGGTCTACAGAGTGAGTTCTAGGACAGCCAGGGCTACACAGAGAAACCCTGTCTCAAAAAACAAAAAACAAACAAACAAACAAAAAAAAAAAACAAAAAAAAGAAAAAAAACAAAAAAAAAAACTACTTAAAAAAAAAAAAAACAAATCACTGTTGTACTGGAAAGATGGCTCAGTATTTGGGAGCACTGACTGCTCTTCCAAGAAGACTCATTTACATAGTGAGGTTTAGGATAGCCACAGCTATGTAGAGAGACTCTCAAAACATAAAACAAAACCAAAAAAACTTGCATAAGAAATCAATGACTTCAGCTGGCCCTGGAAGTATAGACCTGCACTTCTAGCTACTCAGGAGATGAAAATGGCAAATTCAAGGCCTGCTTGGGCTTAGTGAGATTAAGGCAACTTGGTGAGACATGATCTCAAAATTAACAGTAAAAACAGTTCTGTGGATACAGGTCAGAGGTAGAATCTTTGTCTAGGAAGCACAAGGCCCTGGATTCAGTTTTTAGTCACACACCACCACCACTACCACCTACAAATAAAAATCTCTAACATAATGAAGTGTCCACGCTGACATGCAAGATTTTTCTCTTCTTCTGGCATTACATACTGCATACATACACTTTTTTTTTTTTTTTTTTTTTAAAGGCAGGGTTTCTGTGTAGCTTTGGCTATCCTGGAACTCACTTTGTAGACCAGGCTGGCCTCAAACTCAGAGATCTGCTTGTCTCTGCTTCCTAAGTGCTGGGATTAAAGGTGTGTATGTGTGTCACCAAGCCCTGCATATTACATATATCTATCTATTTAATGTTATCATGGTTAGAGTTGGCTGATGAAAGGAATTCTGTGACAAGGCAGTGGCCAGTGCTGAAAGATGTTATGAGTTCCAATTGTTGAAGCACAAGGTATTCAGTAAGCAGACAGCATCAGGGACTTGGCTCCATGTCCATGATAAGGTAGCAGTTTCTACACAGGCAGCAAGGTCTAAGAAGCAACAGTTTTCACAAGACTCTTCCTAAAGTTTTCCTTTATGTTCTGTTCCATGCCACATTTGTCACAAATGCCTGTACTCATCTTTAGGATGGCATTACTTCTCCTTTTCCTGTTGATCCTTTACTTCCCCCAGCTCTTTTTGAATTTTCTGAGTGTGCCAATTCCCTGACAAAACAATTCATTACTATAATACCTGTAGGTCTCATTTTCATGATTATATTCCTTTAAACCTACCTTATGAGTGATCTTGGTACAATTAAAAATATGAGAGACAAGCCGGGCAGTGGTGGCACATGCCTTTAATCCTAGCACTTGGGAGGCAGAGGCAGGAGGAATTCTGAGTTCGAGGCCAGCCTGGTCTACACAGTGAGTTCCAGGACAGTTGGGGCTATATAGGGAAATCCTGTCTCACCCCCCCCCCCCCATAATAAAAATAAAAATAAAAAAATAGGACACAGACCCTTAGGGAAAGAAATTTGGATTTGTTCTGATACCACTAAATAAGGTCTTTTTTTTTTTTTAATTTATGTATGTGAGTACACTATAGCTCTCTGAATGAACACTAAAAGAGGGCATCGGATACCATTACAGATGGTTGTGAGCCATCATGTGGTTGCTGGGAATTGAACTCAGGAAGAGTAGCCAGTGCCCTTATTTGCTGAGCCATTTCACTAGCCCCTAAATGAAAGGCCTTAATGTCTTGTAGTAAATGACAGCCTATGGAGAAAATTCACTACTCACATGTAGTCACTTGGCTTCTTACAAAGAATCCAGTCAGAAGGATGAGTTAATGGAAGCAAGATGCCAGAAGATTCTTAGTATACAGAGAAGGGCAGGCCAAGACTCCAGAAGACAGACACATTAGTTACTTTTGTACAACTTACCCCATATCCTCTGGAAGCATCCAGAAGACACACTCTCTTTAAAGGTTTTTAAAAAACAAAGATCATCACTGGGACAGGAGAGATGGCTCAGCAGTTGAGAGCACTAGCTGCTCTTGCAAAGGACCTGGGTCCAGTTTCCAGTGCCTATTATGGTAGCTTCCAACTATCTGTTAACTCCAGTTCCAGATTTAACACCCTTTTCTGGCTCCCAGGGATACCAGGTACACACATGGTATGTAGACACTTATAAAAATAAATTTAAAAATCATTGCTGAAAAGAACAATATCATCAATATCACCTTTAAAAGGCCCTAATGGCTGTTGTCAAGGAATGGTAGTAAAAGATGTTCACTATGAAATGGCTCCTTAAATTCAAGAGCAATAGGAGATAAGGACCAAACCCCTATAAACAAGGGCAATATTTTACTGACAGGCTTTATAAGATTTATAAAAAATGACTGCTACAGAAAGTGTTATAACAAAAAAAAAAAATCAAAAGTTAAAAATTGTCTATGTTTAGCCAGTAAGTTGTTATAACTTTTATAGCTAGGGCTGGTACTCCTGAACTTTGAAACACAGTATTTTTCAAGAACACACAAACCTTGATTCCAAAGGAAATGATGGGTCAGAATGTTCTGAATATTTATCAAGGGTTCTTCAGAAACTTAAGACTCTGGACAACAACAGACAGTGAGATCCAAGAGGTGGATGAGAAATCTCAGTTGCAAATGCTAATACGAATATCAGCAATAATGAACTCAAGTAAGATGGAAAAAACATTACTGTTACTGCTGTATAGACTGACACAGTTTATGTGTGCGTGCATAAACACCTACTGATATACAGTAAAAGTACACTAAGTTACAACAGTAAAGGTTTACTTGTAAGGACAGAAAGCGGGCCACACACATGGTTCAGAGTAAGAGCACTTGTTGGCCTGCAGAGGACCAGGTTTCGATTGCCAGCACCTATAGCCTGGTACAAAACACCAACAACTCCAGTTCCAGGGGATCTGATGCCTTCTTCCAAACTCTGAAGGCACCAAATACATGCATGGTGCACACATACAAATGCAAGCAAATCATAAAATGAATAAACTTAATGAAACTTTTTAAATATCAAAAGTACTTTCAGGTACAGAGAGTGAGAAAGAATCAACAATTCAAGACATGTAACTCACTATTAAGACATGTAAGTTAAGAATATGGAGAATGGGGGCTGGAGAGATGGCTCAGTGGTTAAGAGCACTAACTGCCCTTCTGGAGGTACTGAGCTCAAATCCCAGTAACTACACAGTGGCTTGCAAACATCTGTAATGAGATTGGATGCCCTCTTTTGGTGTGTCTGAAAACAGCTACAGTGTACTTATGTATAATAAAAAAAATAAATCTTAAAAAGATTTATTAAAATTTAATAAAAAAAAGAATATGGAGAATGTAGGTTAAAATTATTTAAACATGGTTTAGGCCAAAAAACTCTCACAATAACATTGGAATTCCATGGACAATAAAAACTCTTTGTCAAGACAAAGGTAGAGACAAGCTAGAACGTGGGACATTTTGGAAGAAGAAAGCTTTCCACAGATAAACAGATGACTATTTCCTATTTGCTCTATTTGTTTCTTTAAAACACTTTCAGAAACTTCTGCTCAAAGTACAAATTTATATAGTGTCACCTCTAAAGAAGCAGGACACTTATATAAATTGAAATATATCATATCTCTCTGCCTTTAAGGTAACTTTGATCTGTGGAAGAGCTACAATAATACAATAAAAGTCAGAACTGGGGGAAGTATGGCCCAGTGGCAAAGCGTTAATGCATACGCAAGATGCCCAAGATCTGGGTTCCATCTCTGCACTGCATAAAAAAGGACAAACAAAAACCACATACACAAAACAACAAAGCTTTATTGTATATCCATTTAGTATTATATCATGAACCTTATTAGTACAGTATCTATCCTGAAAATTCAAGTCAGATAAAAGATGATGGCATAATGATGCTTGAAGATGATTCAGTTGTAATTTTAAAGCTTTTTACTTATCAAGAGTGAAAACAGGACAATGAAAACTAGCTAAATAAAGGCAATGCAGTCATGTCTTATGATGTTCTATAGCTGTTGGTAGGGCTTACATCTGATGCAGGATTCTTAATGCCCATTCAAACAGTTCTTTTCTCTGTCACATCTTAGCTGCTGATGCTATGAGTCTGGGAGAGAGTGACTATGGGTAACGCTTCTGGTCTTCAGCTGTGACTGTGCAATGTCCGCAAGCGCACTCTGGATCTTCTCCAGAAGCATGTCTCCCCGATAAACAACATCCTCCAGACATGTAGCAGCTTCGTGATTTTCTTCTTCTAGCTTATATAAGCTAGCAGCCTGTGTAAGACATGAATGTTAGTATATTGAGAGATGAAATGGACAGAAACTAAATACAAGTATTTATTTTAAAGTCAGAATGTCTTTCCAACCATTGTGTTTTATCTTTAGTAGCAGGTATTCTATCAGCTTAATTTTTTTCTGTATGACTTATCAGAAGAGTAATTTTCAATGAGAATATAGAGGCGTGCACATATACTCTACTTGCACTGCTTGAAGACACTGTTTTATTCCACATTCAGAATGCCATTCTCCAAGTTAGGTAGGAGTCTGCCAAAGATGATACTATTCAATGTCAATACCACCTGGAACATATCTGATCTTATCTTTTAAGTCAAAATTGGACAGCCTTATGGCTCAATCTCCCAGAGGCTGTGCTAGCTTACAGTTAACAAAATTCTCAGGTAAGCCTGAGGTTATAGCTCAGGGACAGAGTGTTTACTTAGTATGTAAGATCTCAGATTTGACCACCAAAAAAAAAAAAAAAGAATGAAAAGAAAAAAAAATCACAAAACCAAATAAAACCTCAAATACCTCCCATTTAAAATTTAATATTAAACTGAATACCATAACCTTCTTTAATTCAAAGTTCTCTACTACTAGTAATTTTTTCAGAAGAGTTTTACCTGTAAAGCAGCTGTAGACTCTTCACTGGGTAAGGAATCTATCAAAACATCAATATCTTTTGCTGTTCGTGCAATCAGTGCTGCAAAAAGCTGGGCATACTCTGAAGAAAAATATCAAGTTAAATAATCAGAATCTTACATTTTCATAAGTAGAAATTATAAGATTAATAAAGTTAGAAAAGCTCAGCTAAGCTTTCTATATAGTAATTCCAATTATGAAAGTATAATTTTAGCATGTAAACACTATACATTTAATATTACTTCAGATTAGGAATTAGCATAACATGTCACTTTATCTATTAGGACAACATTTTGGTACCTTAAGGAAAGGAATCCAGAGATGAGATGTTTTTCTTTTATTTTTTCTTTTCTTTCTTTCTTTTTTTTTTCTTTTTTGGTTTTTCGAGACAGGGTTTCTCTGTGTAGCCCTGGCTGTCCTTGAACTCACTCTATAGACCAGGCTGGCCTTGAACTCAGAAGTCTGCCTATCTCTGCCTCCCAAGTGCTATGATTAAAGGCGTGTACCACCACCCAGCGAGATGTTTTTCTTATTAAGGTCATAAAAGCAAAATTCAGCTTAATTCATAAATGCTTTCCTCTAAGGAAGTAACAATCTCTATTGAACATAAACAGAATTATGAGGCTTATGAATTATACTGATAAAGTCATTCTTAGGCCAATGAGATAGCTTTGCAGACAAGAGCACTTGCCACCAAGTCTAATGACCTAAGTTTGATCCCCAGAACCCAAATAATGGAAGGAGAATTACTCCAGATCCTTTGACCTCTTGCATACATGCTATGGCAGGTACACCCAAATATACACCAAATGAATAAATGTAAAAATAATAATAATAATAATAATCGGGCTGGTGAGATAGCTCAGCAAGTAAGAGCACGGACCGCTCTTCCAAAGGTCCTGAGTTCAAATCCCAGCAACCACGTGGAGGCTCACAACCACCCGTAATGAGATCTGATGCGTTCTTCCGGTGCGTCTGAAGACAGCTACAGTGTTCTTATTTATAATAATAAATAAATTTTTGGGCCGGAGTGAGCGGAGTGTACCAGAGAGCGAGTGGGGCCGACCAGAGCGAGCAGAGGTCCTAAAAGTCAATTCCCAACAACCAGATGAAGGCTCACAACTATCTGTACAGGTACAGTGTGTACTCATATGCATAAAATAAATAAATAAATCTTTTTAAAAAAAGAATCATTTATGGCAAAATTTACAATAATATACTCTAACCACAGTCACATTTTTACAAAGAAACTACAAATTGTAGAAGAAATGTCAGTCAAACTAAGCAGGCCTCACCTTCTGTAGGATTGGCTGGTTGATCTTTATTAATTGCTGTTTGAATGTTACTAAAAGAGGCAGGAGGACCACACTGCTGTAACACACCAATGGCATTACAAAACTGATCTGCAAGCTTGAACAAAAGGAAAAAAGTCGATGTTACCAAAGAGTTATCAGTGTTAAGGATTTTATTAAAAATGACAAAAATCTCTTCATAATAATGATCTCTATGCAAATTCCTCAGACAAAGAAATATTCTTAGATAAAATAAGCCCATTATTACTAACAATGACAGACTGTGCAGCTAAAACTCTCACTCTTCCAGGGATCTATTTACATCTAGTTTGGATTAAATGGTTTAATCATACAAAGAAACTTAAATTTGGTATCAATCTAGCTTAAAGAATCAATATATGGGGGCTGGAGAGATGGCTCAGCGGTTAAGAGCACTGACTGCTCTTCCAGAGGTCCTGAGTTCAAA
>NW_022196903.1:140671371-140675626 GCF_008632895.1 Mastomys coucha | reverse complement strand
ACAACAAAAAACCAACAACAACAACAAAAAAAAAACAAAAAAACAAAAAAGAAAAGTCTGCTCACAAATAAAAACAGATCTCCATCCCACCAGATACACAAACTGCAATAGAGAAACGGGTGCTGAATGAATGGTTAAGAGCACTGGCTGCTTTTGCAGAGAACCTGGATTCAACTCTCAGAATCCACATGGCAACTCACAACTATAAGTCTAATCTCAGGAGACCTGATGTCCTCTTCTGGCCTCTTCAGGCACCAGGCACCCAGATGGTACATATACTTACATGTAGCAAAAAACCCTCAAATGCATTTAAAAAAAGAAGAAAAAGACTCCTACAAATCATAACTAAACAAATCCTAAGATGCCAAAGTACAATGACTGTTGCAAGAGTCTGTTCTTTCCTTTACAGTGTGGGTTCTGAGTTAGATCTAATGGCAAGTGTCTTTACTTACTGAGCAGAGCCACTTTGCCAGATCCCTAAGCCATCTGGGACTAGAGTTTTAGATGGCTGTGAATCCCTTTGTGCATGCTGGGAGTTAAACCCAGATCCTCTGAAAGAGCAGCCAAGCTCTTAACTGCTGAGCCATTTCTCCAGCCCCATATGCTAATTTTAAAAACTAAAACCACCGAAGAAAATAGGGGTTAGGTAGATGTTATGTAAGCACATTTTACTGCCTAATATTTTAGATTACTGCACCTACAACAGAGACCCTAAGTTCTCACTGGTCAGCTAATCTGGTTGAAAATGTGAGCTTTCGGCTCATTGAGAGACCTTGTCATTCAAAAATAAATAAATAAGAAAGATAATCTTGGACAACTCGGGCCTCTATATAAATGTACACAAGTTAAGTGCACCTACATATATCACAGCTCTTAAGTACACACACTCAACACACAAACACACATGCACAAAGAAATATAGAGTTCAGCTAGTTGTTTGCATAGCATACTTAAAGCCCTGGGCTTGATCCATAGCACTGCTTAAACTGCAGGTGGTAGTAGTACACACCTGTAATCCAGGACCTGGAGGAAGGAGGATAAGAATTTCAAGGATATCCTCAGAACTGTGTTTGAGGACAACCTGGGGCTACATGAGAACCTATCTCAATCAAAGAAAAAAACAAAGAATAATCTTCCTTTTCTTCTTGTAAGTATTGGTGTGTGTGTGTGTGTGTGTGTGTGTGTGTGTGTGAGTGTGTATCAACGCCAAAACCTATTCCAAGCAAAATAAGTACTCCCCTTCCCCAATCCCCAAAGACAGGGTTTGTCTATGTATCCCTTAGACATCTTTCTAAGCTCCTCGAGTAGTTCTTTGTAAAAGCATTGTCTATAGACACAGCAAGCATTCATATCCCTGGCATGATGGATCCTAGCATGAGGGAGGCAGAGACAGAGGCAGTCAGATCTCTTGTCAGTTTGAGGCCAGCCTGGACTATGTGGACAGTTCTAGGCCAAAGAAGAGTTACGTAAGATTCTGTCTCAAGAGAAGCAAAACTAAAAAGCACTGCATTTAAGTAATTTGAGAATATAAGTTCACGCCATTCACAAACTGAACACATGTTCTCACTAGTCCAATCTCCTGAAACCTCATTTACTATTTCCAATCAGTAAACATTTCTATTGTTTTGCTGTCTTTATTTCAATGACAAAATTCTGAACTGTCATTGAAAAGCTAACCTGGGTGGCTTTCTAAGTTGCAGTATTCTACTTAGCAGCACTGCCATAGGAAAGAAAATATAAATGAGACTTATTCAATACAGTAGCTATGTGTTCTGTCCTGTCCTGTCCTGTAAATTCATTCAAGATCCATTGTTTATCTGTTCAAAAATATTTATTGAAAAAACCAACTCCATCACAAGTACTGTATATAAATATTATAGAGATGAACATGATATAGTTTCGGTACTCATGGAGTTTCCAGAAGGCAGAACAAATGTTAATATTGCTCTGTGTTCCAATCTACTTTAGCTCTTAAGAGCTGAAAACAATTCACTGTAACTCCCTAGCCACATATGGGGTTTGTTTGCATCACCTAAAAGTCTCTTGAGTTTATGACATCTTTCTAAGCTCCTCGAGTAGTTCTTTGTAAAAGCATTGTCTATAGACACAGCAAGCATTCGTATTAACTCAATTATCAGTACTCCTAAGATGGATCAAGACCATATTGAATCCTTACCATCCTAACTACAGGACCTACATGAATATGCTTATTTAGGAGATAAGTTCCTACACAGCATTATCAAGATTTGTAAAACCAAAAAAAAAAAAAAAAAAGGTTGTAAAACCACAAAGAAGTATTTTCTTGGGAGAGGTTGGCTGGCAGGCCAGGGAATCTTTGCAAAACAGAATGTACCTTGGTGGATGTATCAACATTTAAGAGATAGATCCTCAACTTTAAAACTACTTTATTTACAGAGTAGATTAGTTTCCCCAATAGAAGAATCACAATTTCAAAGCACTCTCAAAGTGATGCATTATCAAGAAGCCATATTATAACATTACTGTTAGAAAAACACTGGCCAGAGGACTAGTTATTTCGATTTTTGTCAGCAGGCATAAACTCTGTGGGCGCTCTACATCAAATTACAACTAGAATGCCACTAAGGGACTTTTAACCACCAGTGGAAAACTGTTGCACTCTTAATTGGGATAAGCAGTAGCATTTATTTTTAAATTCTTGTTTCTTTGAGTCAGTGTCTCTACATAGCTCTGGCTGTACATAGTACTGGAACTCACTTCGAGACTGGCTTCAAACTCAGATTTGCCTTTCTCTGCCTCCTCTAGAAGACGTTACTCTCCGAGAGGAGGAGCCAAGGCTGGCCCTCACCCGGGCCACTCGCACACCAACCACAAACACTCCACACTTTGTTGTGTGGCCCTTTGGATTTTGTTTTCTGATATGGGATAATCAAACTGGAGCTCAGGCTGGCCCCGACCGAGCTCGCTGCAATCCTCCTGTCTCAACCTCCAGAGCGCGATCTCAGGAGGGATCCACTTGGCAAGTTGAAATTGAAACGCGAGGGAGGGATAGAGACAAAAGTGCTCAGGCTTGTCCCACCCCACAAACGAGGTTTCAGAAGCATCCCTGGGACTTGAGTACTCGCGTTCCTAGCTACGTGGCCTCGGACCTTGGGTCCCCTCGGGGAGGCCATCGCACCCCCTCCTCAAGTTCGCCCCTCAGGAGAGACTGGCGGGTCCCACGCCCCTCAGGAGAGACTGGCGGGTCCCGCCTCCCCCCAGGAGAGACAGGCGGGTCCCACGCCCCTCAGGAGAGACTGGCGGGTCCCGCCTCCCCCCAGGAGAGACTGGCGGGTCTCGCCTCCCCCCAGGAGAGACTGGCGGGGTCCCGCCTCCCCCCAGGAGAGACTGGCGGGTCCCACGCCCCTCAGGAGAGACTGGCGGGTCCCACGCTCCTCAGGAGAGACTGGCGGGTCCCGCCTCCCCTCAGGAAAGGCCCCGGGTCCCGCCTCCCCTCAGGACAGTCGGGCCGGCTCCCCCTCAGGACAGGCCCGTCTCCTCAGACCCCGCCCTGTGGCCTCTGTGAGACCCCGGCCTCCCCGGCGCGCTCGCTGGGACCAAGCCTCGCCCCTTCCTCCTCTCTTCCCGTAAGAAAAGCAAGGCTAGCGAGCAGAGGGAAGCCCTCACCGAGTTCACGGCGTCCTGCAGCTGCGTGAGTCTATCCGCCATGTTCGCACGCACGCAAGGGTGCGCGAAAGCTCTCCGGTCGCGCGCGATTGGTCGATTTATGACAGCTCCGGACCAATCACAGGGTCTCCTCCAGAAGGGCGTGGTCAAGGAGGCACGCTACCGGGGAGGGGCGGGGCCGGCCTGCGGCCTGCTGACGTCAGGCTGGTCTGGTGGGATCCTTGGTGGTGTGTGGGAGCGGGGACGCGTGCAGGCGGAGCCGGGACCGGTGCGCGTCCACGCTGGACGGAGCCTGCGAAGGGAGGCGCGTTGGGGGCAGGGAACCAAAGCTTAACTAGGCCCACCCAGTCTGTAACCAAAACAACAAACTGAAGAGGAAATATCTACACCTGGTTTCTAAGCCAAGATCACCTTAGTCAGAGCTAGCTTTCTTTCAGATTGTAATCCCTGTTTAGCATAAGAGCCAAGCATTGGTGGCACACGCCTTTAATCCTAGCACTAGAACTTAGATGGGCTAAGACTCAGATTCAAGTATCTCTCCGGGTCCCCCGGGCCCAGAGTGCTTGGGCCTGGGGGGATACAGCACCAGTTCATAAGAGATAGCTGCTGT
>NW_022196903.1:140662510-140670387 GCF_008632895.1 Mastomys coucha | reverse complement strand
TTGAGGCGAAGGAGGACGGATCATGACCAGCCCTTCGAGACTCAGATCCTGACCTGTCTGCACATGTCGGTTCCTGGATTTCTTCAGCCCTTTTTTATTTTAAGGAATGGGTGGGAGTCGGTCTGTTTGGTACAGCCCTATGCTGCGGCCTGGTGTTTTGCTCTGGTTGATCTGTAAGCTCAAAACCCAACAAAAACATGACAAGGTAGTCGTCACTCAGGCACTTGTGGCCATTGAACAGGAAACTTCTCCTGTGGTGTGGTTGTCCATGCTACACAAATCATAAAACCTCCTGCCGTGTCTCGTTCCTCCCCTGGCCAATAGCGCCTTTGCTAGCGACCGCCCAGCAGGGTCAGAGTAGACAAGCTACGCCAACTCCAGGGTACCCAGAGACGGGCAACCTTCCCCAAACGCAGACCAACCTAAGACACGGAGCCCTCAGGCGGGGGGAGGGGGTGTGTGTGTGTGTAATCCTATGACGGGTAAGGCTGCGGGTTTGATGCGGAATGACCTAAGGCAGGGGCCCTGGCAGAGCAAAAGCACTCTCTGACTTGCTACATTTGGCCTTCCCTTTTAACTAAAACAAAAGGGGGATATGTGGGGAGCCGTGAATCTTGAGAGGCATTCGCCATGGCGGGATGGCAACTACTTCCGCTGTTAACTCCTAGTGGACAACTGTTTGCGCATGTGCGTGGAGAACTGTTTGCGCATGTGCGTAGAGTGAAAAGACGCCATGTCACGGCCCATCCCGGGGCGTTACGTAGGGTAATGAGCGAACAGCCAATCATGAGCAGACACGCCACACTGTGGGCAGATACCCTGCACTGTGGTGTATATAAGCAGTGCGGATTTTGGGTTCGACCCCTTTTTTCCCTGTGGATGGAGACAGATAAACGTTGCTGCAGAGGGAACCTAGTGTGTCCACGTGTCTTCTTCCCGGCGAGAAGACTGCGCGGGCTACAATCATGGAGTAAGTTGTGCTAAGATCTGGGGCCTGTTACAAGGCAGGGCAAGAGAGCACACTTTAATCACATGATAGCCCATCAGTACATGAATGGTCCCTTCAGGGGCTCTGAAGGTCCAAGCTCAGGGTCTTCAGGACCCAGTCACATTCCAAAGGTCTCCCCTCTCAAATCCTGTTAACACATGACTTTGGGATTTAAAATTCTAGTAGATGGAAGGGCATTTTGAAATCGAGGAAATAATTTTGAGGATCTCAGTTTTTGGGATTTTTCTTTTCCCCACTCGTCTATAGGAAGTTCCACTTGTGTTTCACAGCTGTCTTCATTTCCACCAACAGTGTGCTTTACCACTGTGGTCAAACTGGGAGCCTCCACACGTCTTGCACTTCCTCTTACGAAGGAAGTTGACAGTTAGGTTTGGTAGTACTTGCCTTTAATCCCAGTACTTGGATCTCTGAGTTTAGGCTAGCCTGTTCTATGTAACATGCTCCAGGGCAGCCAGAGCTACATAGTGAGACCATGCCTCAAAACACCAAAAAGCTGGGTGGGGTAGTGCACACCTTGCACACAGACAAAACTCAGACATACACACAGACAAAACTCCCCTATATAAAATAAAATTTAAAAATTTCTCTAACTACACAAAAGCAGAAAAAAAAAGAGCAGACAGAAAAAATGAAAACATTTTAAAATTATTTGTTATCCTGGGTGTGCATTATGTGTGTGTGTGTGTGTGTGTGATATGCATGTATGTATAGGCCACAACATGTGCATGAAGGTCAAAGAACATTGTAGAATCGTTCTCTATTATAGGTGAATCTTAGGGTTGTCAGGCATGTTTGGCAAATGCCTTTACATGCTGAGCAGCTGTGCCATCTTGGTTAAACATTTCTGAAGGAACACTTAAAACATTTGGTTACTGATAGGCTGCAGCTTATCCCACTTGGTAAAAGTCTGATGCTGCCAGCCCCACAGAAGAGAGCTGGCTGCAGTAGAGGGGCCACCTCAAGGTATCCCATGCTGCAATGGGGCCACCTCAAGGTATCCCATGCTGCAATGGGGCCACCTCAAGACATCCCATGCTGCAGTGGGGCCACCTCAAGACATCCCATGCTGCAATGGAGTCACCTCAAGGGATCCCATGCTGCAATGGGGCCACCTCAAGGGATCCCATGCTGCAATGGAATCACCTCAAGGTATCCCATGCTGCAATGGGGCCACCTCAAGGTATCCCATGCTGCAATGGAGTCACCTCAAGGGATCCCATGCTGCAATAGAGTCACCTCAAGGTATCTCATGCTGCAATGGGGCCACCTCAAGGGATCCCATGCTGCAGTGCCAAGATTCTTAGCCAAAGTTTACTCATGTTCCTGAGCCTCTGCCAGGTCCATCTACTTTAGCCAAAGCCCCCAACCACTGGCCTTCACAGCTTATCTGTGGACTGTTTGAAGAGTCCTGTTATGGCAATGGGTCTGTGTTAGCTTTTTGATACTGTAGTATGACTTGAGATAATCAACCAGTCAACAAAAGATATCTTACTCGTGCCTTTGGAGGCTGTCGCCTGTTATTGATTAGCCTTGTTACATTGGGCCAGCATCGGCAGGTCATATGGCAGAACTCATTTTATGGCCAGGACACAAAAGGAGAGAGAGGAGAGGCCAGAACTCCATTATCCCTTCAAGTGTTACCCCAGTCATATAAGGTGGCCTCTCCTAGAACATACCTCTTAAAGTTTTGGTCACCTTCCAGTAGTAAAATCCTGAGGAGCAAGCCTGAGGTGTGTGGGCCATTGGAAGAATCCTGATGTTCAGTCTAGTCAGAGCCTTTCCTACAGACGAGACTCAAATGTTAGCATACATTGTTGTTTGCTGGTTTGTCTTCGGAAACAGGGCTTCTCTGTGTAGCCCTGGCTGTCCTGGAACTCGCTCGACCTCAGAGATCCTCCTGTCTCTGCCTCCCGAGTGCTGGGATTAAAGGCATGTACCACCACTGCCTGGATAAATGTTTGCATATATTTTAAATTGAAATAATTAACTTCCTGAAGTTGTGGAGATCTCTGAGGCTGAACAGACAACCTAGCCAAATGGATGACCCCCAGGGCCGTGAGGGACTACATCCTAAAAAAAGAAAAACCAAACAAAAAATGCTGGATGGTGATGGCACATGCCTTTAATACCAGCATTTGGAAGGCAGAGGCAGGCAGAGCTCTGTGAGTTTGAGGCTATCCTGGTCTATAGAGCGAGTTCCAGGACAGCCAAGGCTACACACACAGAAACCCTGTCTTGAAAAAAACAAACACGAATTAAAAACCAACATAAATTCCTGAGGAGCAGCACCAAGGTTCACCGCTGGCTTTCATGCACGTGTGCACGTACACATACAGACACTCAGTTTTAAAAACATTCTTATACAAGGACATAAGCCCTTAGACTGTGCCCCTCAGAGTAACACTTCAGTTGCCACTCTTTTTATTAAACGTTATGACCACAGACTACTGTTTCAAAATGTCTGATGTAACCCTCCTAATTTTGTCTCTAATAACTTCCCCTTGCCTCAGCTGCCTTTTGGATTAAGCCCTTAGTTTAACATGGCTCATGCCGACTTCTGCTCCCAGGACCATGCTCTGTTCTTCCCAAAAAAGTAGCAGTCTTTTGAGATCCTCTGGGTCTTGGTTAGACAGACAATGCACTTTTATAATCAACCATTAAAAATTATATGTATCTCTTAAAATCATGTTTTCTCATTCCATAGACACAGATCCTAATATAGCATTTCAATGTAGAAATGTGCAGAGGAAAATCATCAATTCAATTACTCGTTAGTATTTTAAACATTGGTTACATATGACAGATATATATGGTATATGTGAAACCCATCTTTCCATGAATTTAACCATAAATGCAAATTTTAAAGGGAAAAAAACTTCATGTGTACATTGCTTCACAATTGCCCTTTCCTAACCCTTTCACAGGAGTCAGTTACTTTCTGAAACATTGCCAAGGGCTGCACAGGACTCTATTAGATGGCTATAACCCGTTCTAACCCGTTCTGTGGCCACTGCCTAAAGTCAAGCACTTGTCTTTTGTTACAAACAACAGCTTGAACATTTCTTGACACTGATTTAAAGTTTCATTTTTACATTTTATTTACTTACTTATTTTATGTGTGTGTTGAGGGTACACACACACCATGGTTGAAGTCAGAAGGCAACCTGACTCCTACTACCACATGGTTCCTAGGAATGAAACAGAAGTTAAAAGTTTGGGGGTTTTTTGGCAGTGGTTAGGAAAAAGATTTTTTATAAAGTATACTTAAAGAATTGTACAGTTTCCCTATGTTAGAACATTGCCTTCTATTTAAAAAAACAAAAACAAAAAACTACAACTTAGCCTTTCCCTGATTCGTTCGTTTGTTTGAGACATGGTCTAACTGTTTAACCCAGACTCACTTTGACCTCACGGCAGTCCTCCTGCATGTATCTCCCGAGTGCTGGAATTAGAGGCATGAGCCCCAAGCCTGACAGGTGTAATCACTTGTGGTGACCCCTTCATGTGCTTTGTGGACGTCTGCCTGCCTTCGGATTCACTTTTTCAGATTGTCAGCCATGGGTTGTTTGCTTTCTAATGTTTATAGAATCGTTTATGTAGGCAATTCTAACTCTGCTTTTCTTTATGGGGTCTTCCTTGCTTTTTTGCTTAGCAAATTCTTCCTGTTCTTTCTTTTATAAAAACTTGTTTTTGTTATTTTAATTAGGTGTATGTGGGGGTGGGGCATGTATTCACGAATGCAAGTCCCCACAGAGGTCAGATGTGTCAGGTCCCTTGGAAGCACACCGTGTGGGTGCTGAGAATTGAACTTAGGTCCTCAGGAAGAGCAGTGTGTGCTCTTAACCATTCAGTCATCCAGCCAGCCAATTCCTCCTATTCTAAGATAATTTATTTTTAATATTTTTATTTCTTTATTTATCTGTGTGCCCACATTCCAGGTTATGTCGAGTGTCTGTCTCAGTGATTCTCTTACTGGATCTGGAGCTTGAGACTGATTCAGCTGTATTGGCCAACCAGCACCAAGGCTCTCCTGTCTCTGCCTTTTCTCTGCCTATTGGGGTTATAGTGTGCACTGTCACATACATGAGTTCTGGGGATCAAACTCAGGTCCTCATTACTTTTGTGGCAAGCATTTTTCACTCTTCCTCTCCTGCATTCCTACTGTGAAAAAAAATTTAGGGGGTGGAAAGATAGCTCAGCTGTTAAGACGACTGGTTGCTCTTGCAGAGTGTTGCGACCACTTTGACCAGCAAGAACGATGCAACCCGAGAGCTCTTCTTTAAGCAGTTTATTCAGGAACCTTGAACAATCTTCTGACCCCCAGGGCAACACCCTAGGCCCTTAAATGCTCTATGCTGAGCCTATCCCATTGGGCCATGTAGCGAGTGCAGATAGGCCACCAGAAAGCAGAAGCGAGCCGAGCTAGCAAGCGTAGCCAAATAATGACTTGTTTAAGAGAGCGCCCACTTGCTAGAAAGTGGAACCAGGCGCCATCTTGAGGGGCCGCTCTAGCGGCTCTCCACAGCCGAGGACCTGGGTTCAATTCCCAGCACCAACAGGGCAGCTTGCCACTATCTGTAACTCCTGTTCCAGGGGGTTCAAAGCTCTCTTTCTGGCCTCCTCAGGCACTGCATGCACCTGGTGCACTAATACTTATTCAGACAAAACACCCTCATACATGAACCTAAAAAAAAAAAAAAAAAAAAAAAAGCAAGGCAGCCATCCCAGGCAAGTCCATAATGGAGCCCCACGATCCCTGAATGACCTTCTGTTGCATGGGCTGCTGGCTCTTCAACAGCACACAGATATGAGATTGGAGAAATTCAGATGGAGGTTGTGAGTTCTCAAGGATATTTTTGCTTAGAAGAGAGAAAAAAATTTCCCCTGTGGTGCTCAGGACTAATTCAGCGAACCCTTCAAAAGCAGCCCTGAGGTCAGCCATAGTAGCTTAGGCAGTTGCTGCAAGGTAGCAAGCAATCTTCCAATGTTGCTCCAAACAAACAAACGAATGAACAAACGAACAAAAAACAAGCACTGGATTCCTTTATTATTTTATTTTATTATATTGTATTTTATTTGCGAAGGGCTCTTAAACACACACAGGAGCTCTTAGGTCTTATCAGAAAGTTGCTTTGCAGCAGAAGGTTGAGATCAGCCTGCGCTACACAGCGAATTCTAGGCTATCCTAGGCTACCAATGAACAGCCCAAGACTGTGTCTCACAAACCAAAATAATAATAATTAGTATTAATAATAATAACAATAGTGCATAAAACAATAAGGAAGCACAAGGAGTGTAGTTGATGCCTGAAAGAAGCAGGCATGTGATTAATGTGTTTAGTGTGCCCTGGGATGACCTGGGATGTTCGTAGTCCTTTGTCATTCTCACCTGGAAGTGATGGATATCTCCATGCGGACTTTCAGAGCACACCCATACTGCAGACCCAAGGATACTTTAAGTCAGCTCTTCTCAACCTGTGGGTCTCGACCCCTTTGGGGGGTGTCAAAAAATCATTTCACAGGGGTCACCTAAGTCCATTGGAAAACACAGATATTTATGATTCGTAGCTATAACAACAATACAGTTATAAAGTATCAACAAAAATAATTTTATGGTTGGGGGTCACCACAACATGATCTGTATTAAAGGACCGCAGCCTTAGGAAGGTTGAGAACCACTGCTTTAGGTGGTGTTGCATAGGAATGACTCCATTACTGTCTATTACGTTAATTTGTTTACTGATTTTATCATTACTATTTTTCGACAGTCTCTACTATATATGGAGTCTGTGTTCTCCAGCTCTTAGCAAGTTAATAATACTAATTATTGTTTTGGTTTGTGAGACATAGTCTTGGGCCGTTCATTGGTAGCCTAGGATAGCCTAGAATTCACTGTGTAGCGCAGGCTGGCCTCAACCTCCTGCTGCAAAGCAACTTTCTGCCTCAGCCTCCCAAGTGCTGGAATTACAAGCACCAGACATTCTTCCTTTTCCATTTAAAATGCCATCAATTTATTTTAAAATAGGTTTAAGTTACAGGAAAAATTGCAAATTTTCTTACACATTTTACATTCGTTTCTATTATCACTGTCACTGGTATCGTACATTAAGACACATCTCAGTGAAAAGAGTGATACAGGTTAAATTATTAACTCAAGTCTGTGTTATGCATTTTTTTTATAAGTTTTTCCCAGTTCCCTTTTCATAAGTGCCTTTTAAGATACTAAGAATCCTGTTTGTGGCTTGGGGCACCATACTGTGCTCAATAAAATATGAAATTCATTAGAGGTGGTACAAGTTTATCTTCCCAGCTCTTGGGAGGAAGCGGCAAGAGGTCAGAAGTTCAAGATCATCACATAGCACCCGGAGGCCATTCTGCATTGTTCGAGACCTGGTCTCAGAAAAAAAAAAAAAGGAGAAAAAGTTATTTTGCACGGTTAGAAGGACAAAAAGTAGCTGTGGGGTGGTGGTGCATGCCTTTTGTCCCAGCAGAGAGGGGCAGGTGGATTTCTGAGTTCAAGGGCAGCCTGGTCTACAGAGTGAATTCCAGAACAGCTGGGGCTACAGAGAAACCCTGTCTTGAAATACCAAGAAAAAGAAGAAAAGGTAAAGAAAGAAAGACCCAGAGAGAGGGAAGGAGAGAGGAGAGAGAGAGAGAGAGAGAGAGAGAGAGAGAGAGAGAGAGAGAGAGAGAGAGAGAGAGAGAGAGAGAGAGTGTAGAGAGAGAGAGAGAGAGTAGAGAAAGGGAAAGAAGGAAGAAAAAAGGAAAGACACAAAAGCCGAACGCTGCCCCGGCGGCCCCAGTGGCCCCGCTCTGCCCCGCTCTGCCCAGCTCGCCCCGCTCGCCCCGCTCTGCCCCTCTCTGCCCCG
>NW_022196903.1:140645163-140662459 GCF_008632895.1 Mastomys coucha | reverse complement strand
GGCTCTGCCCCGCTCGCCCCGCTCTGCCCCGCTCTGCCCGGCTCTGCCCCGCTCGCCCCTCTCTGTCCCGCTCGCCCCTCCGCCCGGCAGGAGGCGCGCGCCCGCAGGGGCCGGCCGGGGACGCGCGGGGCCGCCGTGCCGGAAGCGCGCGCCTGGCGGGTCAGGGCGGCAGGTGCACGCGCGAGGCCGGCGCGCCAGGGCGATGCGCGCGGACGCTCCGGGGTAGCACCGGACCCGGCCGGCGCGCCCCCGGCCCGCAGCGATGTGGCGGCTGTGCCTGCTGGTCCTGGCGGTGCTGGCGGCGGGCGGCGCCGAGGCCCAGGCGAACTCCAGCGACGGTGAGCTAGCTTCCCGAACTTTCCTCCGCTCCCGCAGCAAGGCCGCAGGCTGCCGGGCTCTGTGCAGCCCTCCTCGGTTGCAGACGCGCGTCAGGCCGCGGGTTCGGGACCGGGTCCATCCGGTCGGCGCCTCGTTTGGGCTGGGGACCGGGAAGAAATAAGTAGCCCCCTATGAGGCATTCTTCCCGGCAGGGAGCAGCCATGTTTGTGGTTTTAATTGGACAGATGGAAACGGCCTTTTAAACTGAATTTCGGGGAGCATGCCTGTAAGGGCAGCACGCCAGTAAGCGTAGAACCCCTGAGGCTGCTGCGACAGGAGGATTATGTGTTCGAGACCGGCCTGGAGAGTGAGCATCAGGCCCGGACTAACTGAAACCAAACCCAACCCGTCAGCTACCCGGCAGGCAGCTGAGTCTATCGAGGAACTAAGGCGTTCCACGCAGTAGCTGGGTTTGACACTTCAAAATCGAGATGCTTTTCAACTGGGTGACGATTTGCAGTTTGAGAGGAAAAATGAGCCAGTGATGGGACGTGAAATCTTAGGTTGTGTGCTGAGGGAGAGGGGTTTAGCGACTGTTGAGAGGGGGCGGGGGCGTTAATGGGAAGCATGAAAAGCACTAATTGTGCCAGTCTGGTGATCACGTGCTGTTTCTGGCTGCGTTAACTACGTTCCTTGTTTTGAGCTCGAGACAAGTAGCAAATATAACAGTTTTTCGAGCGATGGGATCGTTTTCCCTAGATGTTTATCTGTGAAAAGCCAGGGTTGGTACAGCATTTTAGGATCTTTAAGTCCAACTAAGACCAGTAGTGAAAAGTACAAATATTTGTATGTTGAGTGTACACACACACACACACACACACACCCTTCTATTTTCTTGAAGAACTCTGGCTTGCAGTAGAGGAAGCATTGGCCTCTAGCCCTGGCCGTAGTAGGTTAAGTCCATTTCACAGCCTGAGTACTCTAATCCTCAAAGCCCCAAGAGGATAGCAAATCCAACTCTCTGAGGCTCACGATGCTCTTTACACAAACTTAGCAACATCTGGTGTGCTGCCCTGCAAGTTGCAGGACCCCTGCACTTCAGCGAAGCCACTTTCTGAGAAGGATATCTTGCCCCAGGGCTGCAGATGTAGCTGAGTTGGTAGAGTGTTCGCCTGGCATTTAAGAAGTCCTGGTCCCGAGCATGACATGGACCGGGTGTGATGATACATGCCTAGACCCCAGCATTCAGAACTCTGAGAATTCAGAGTGTGAAATCAGATTCAACTATATAAGAATTATGAGGCCAGCCTGGACTATGTGAGACCCTATCTCTAAAACAAAACCCAAAACCTTCCACATCGTAAGGCTTTATAGTTATTCTGAGTCCTTATCTTTGGAACACCCTTCTGAAGGTGGGAGAGAGGAGGCGTTGAGTTTGGGGTTGATCTAGAATTGCTCCTTCGTCTGGAGGGCAGGGAGCCAGAGCTTCTATTTCCAGTTTGGAGTTTCAGTACTTAACATCCAGAAACTTCTCACAGGAAGTGAAGTACTAAGTTGAGGATTAGGTTTTTTTCCTTACACTGTCTCACCTCTGATAATGGCATGACACTGCTGCCGCGCTGTTCTTTCTGTCTTAAGTTAGTGTTGTGTGCAGGAGAAGGGATGGGACTCGAACACTCAACAGCTTCGTGATTAAAAGCTGATATCCCCGTCTGCTGCTGAGATGCAGCATGAGCATTACAGACAGTCGAAGGGTAAGCCTGCCTTGAACGCAGAACGGGCGCCGAGCTGGGGTTATGTGCAGGTGGCAGGAGCTGTACCTGAGGAGAATTAGTCCAGTTAGGAGGGATACACTTTATCGGTGCTTCTGAAGTTGGCTGCTGTGTTAGTTAGCTCAGACAATGGAGGGAAGTCTGAGCGCAGTTGAAGAGGGAGTTGGGTGGTTTTAAGATACAGATCTGATTGGGAAAGAGGAAAAGATTAGGAGTGGTAGGTCTTCTAGAATGGAGTTAGCAGAGGAAAAAGCAACTCTGGCTAGTTAAGGTTGGAAAGTACGTATTGTGCTCCCAAGCACACAGTTCACTGGGCCGTCCGCTCTGTGACGACCTTTGATGTGCTGTCTGCTTCCCACACCCAAGTCATAAGATCTAATTATGCCAGTCAAATGTTTCTGGCGACTCCTTCTCCGGACAGCTTGGAGGCAAGGGTAGGGTCCTATTAACTTCTGCAGGATGTATTTTGGGTATGTCTTCTATTGCCAAGTCTCTTGTGAGTAGAAATTAAATGCTGTTTCCAGCCAGGTTGGTTGTCTCAGGCTTGTCATGACCCAGCTAGCTGTTTGGGAAGTTGAGGCAGAAAGATCCCCCTGTTCTTCTCTCCCATTTCTGGGTTATTTTTTGGTAGTACTGGGAATTGAACCCAGAGCCCTGGGCAAGCATCTACTATAAGCCATACCCCAGGCCCCACCTTGAGTATCTCTCATCATATCTCTGTGGAAGTCCCCTCAATGCAGCTCAAGATAGGCAGAGCATCTCTGTGAAGAAATATTAACCCTCTTCCCACTAGTGTCTTTGTGGGGCCAATCTGAGAGTGCCTGAACTTTTTTGCATCTTCAAAGCACTGGCAAGCTACAGAAGTTCATGATCCTTGCTAGGCAGCACCTGTAGGTTGTAAAGCCATCCTCCCATTTGTCCGGTGGTTCCTGTAGCACAGCGACTTCCCTTTTCTTCAAGAGAACAGAGGCCCAGAGGAAATAATTACCTTGCCTTAAGTCACAGAGTTCAGTCAGTGTTGAACAGGCATTACTGCCAGGGGCCACTGGTGCAGTGCCAGACATTGGATCATCAGATATGACAAAGACCTGTGTAGCCAGCAGGGAAACCACAGGAGCTTGGGTTAAAATGCAATCTTCTGTACAAATTGTGCAATGGTTCTTGTCCAGCGAATCATTCCACTGCACAGAGCAGCTTGGTTAAGAATGGAGACGTGAGAGTCTCTCCCTTATTCCCCAGACTTGATGTTAGCAGTTCTCAGTTATGTGGAGAACTTTCTGCTAGCCTTGAACAATACATAGCTGAGGATGACTTAAGCATCTAATCCTCCTGCCTCCATCCCTCTCCCCAGTGTTGAATTACAGCACCCAGCATCGGTGTATACCTGGTTGGTGCTCAAACCCAGGGCTCTGAGCATGTTGGTTGAGCTGGTCAAGCCCTCTCCCAACTGAGCCACAGTCCCAGCCCTTCCTCATGACGTTTGAATGAATGTTTGCTGTCTATAGCTACAGCTAGGCATTTTCATCTAAGTGGTGTGGGTGATTCTTGGCAAGAGGTCACATTTGACTCCACAAACAACCAGGGTATATCGTAGGTTCCTCAGGATAAGGACACTTCATAAAAACTCTAGAAAAGGTGATAAGGGACTATCACCTTTCCTCAATGTCACCCATGTTAGAGCAACAGGGCCAGTTTTTAGACACCATAGACTGTCTCTCCACACGCCTCCACTATCTGTCTGTAGCAGGTTCCTGCTGCAGGCATCACGTTTAAAAACCGCAGGCGCTCTTCCTCGTGGCTCCTAGGAGCCTGGGTGAACTTCCTGAAGTCAGAAGCACAGGCTTCGGCTTGGGATTTCAGTCCTGCTCCCTAGGTCGTGTCTCAGGCTCTTTGTTTCCAGTTGTGACTTTTTACACCGGAAGACAGCTTAGGTAGAGTTTCACAATAAGGGCAAAGGTCACCTGTTACACCAAGACATCAAAAATCTCACATTAAGTTAGTCACCTGACATATGCTTTCAAGAACGCTTTCCTGTATAACAGGAGAACTATTTTATTTTATTTGGGGGAATTTTTGAGACGGTCTCATATAGTCCAGGCTGGCTTCAAACTCACTATCTAGCCTAGGCTGACCTTAACCTCTGGTCTTCTGGTCTCCTGTGGTGGTTTGAATAGGAATGTCCGTGATAGACTATGTGTTTAAATACTTGGTCCCTAAGGAGTAGCACTAATGGCGTGAACCTAATGTAGGTGTGAACTTAATGTAGGTGTGGACCTAACGGAGGCGTGGCCTTGTTGGAGTGGGTGTGGCCTTGTTGGAGTGGGTGTGGCTTTACTAGAGGAAGTGTCTCACTAGAGGGTGGATCTAATGTAGGTGTGGACTTAATGTAGGTGTGGACCTAATGGAGGTGTGGCCTTGTTGGAGTGGGTGTGGCCTTGTTGGAGTGGGTGTGGCCTTGTTGAGGTGGGTGTGGCTTTACTAGAGGAAGTGTGTCACTAGAGGGTGGGCTCTGAGGTGTCAGAAGCTCAAGCCAGTTCTTTTCTTGCTGCTCGTGGATCAAGATGTAGAACTCTCTGCTCCTTTTCCAGCACCATGTCTGTCTGCATGCCACCATGACGACCATGGACTAAACCTCAGAGCCTGCAAGCCAACCCCAACTAAATGTTCTTTCATGGTGTCTCTTCACAGCAATAGAAACCCTAACTCAAAAACCCTCTAAGTGTTGAGATTAAAAGTGTGCATGCAATTATCAGTAGCTTTAAAAGGGGCCAATTAGAATCCCCACCCCCAACGCCTAGTAATTCTGGTATGGAGCTCAGCCTCATACATGCTAAACAAATACCCCCTCACCAGGCTACAGCTTCAGCCCTGAATTACCAATATTGACATATACAGATGCCTAAGACCTAGTGAGTGGTCTGTGACTAACATTTAAACATCTTTCTTCTTGCACATGTGTAGAAATAGGCAGTATGAGTCCAGATACCTAATCTTCAACACAGAGTTGGTCTCCAATAACTCAGAGCTTTACATCCTGCAGAGTCAACTAGCTGCAGAGTTCAAATAATATTTTAAAAGTGTATCTACCAAATGTGTACAGACTTTTCATGTTACTGTTCTCTAACAATATAATGATGTAGCACTGTGTTAGGTATGTAAATAATCCACAGATAAAGTATGTGGATGTATGTCCATCATAACACCATTTTTAAAAATACATATAGTGTGTGTACATGTGTGTTATAAAAAAGAAAGAGAAGCCAGGGATATGTTTGTTAGAGGCGCAGTATAGTTCAGGTTAAGGGGGTGCCTCTGAGGGCCTCTTCCTCCTGAGGAACCAGCCACATGAGTAGAGAATAGTATAGAATAGAGTTTATTTAGGGCGTGGGGAGGAGAGTTGAGAGGGTAGGAGAAAGAGAGAGAGAGAGAGAGAGAAAGAGAGAGAGAGAGAGAGTAGAGGAGTAGAGGCAGTCCATGAGCATGTGGAGAGAGGGGGGAGGGAAATGGGGAGAGAAGGGAGAGAGAGGGTAAGAGAGCAAGAGAGTGAGGAGGGATGGAGCAAGGAGCCCGTTTTATACTGAGTCAGGCATACCTGACTGTTGCCAGGTATCTGTGGGTCAGACCTTGAAGAAATGCTCTCTCTCTCTCTCTCTCTATCTATCTCTATCTCTCTCTCTCTCTCTTTCTGTGTGTGTATGCGCGTGCGCACACGCACACGCGTGCATATATGCGTGTATGTGTGTGCGCGTGTGCATGCGTGTGTGTGTGTGTGTGTGTGTGTGTGTGTGTGTGTGTATGTGTGTGTATGTGTGTGTGTGTGTGTTTGTGCCTTATTCCCTTGAAAAGAGCCTCCACTGAACCTGGAACTACACTGGTGGCCAGAAAGCCCGAGGGATCTTACTATCTCTGTCTTCCATAGCATAGAGGTTATAGTGTATGTGGCTGTGCCTGGCTTCTCATGTGAGCACTGGGACTTGAACTCAGGTCCCTCATGCTTTCTTAGTAAGTGGTCTTACCCACTCTTCATCTCCTATGGTATCTACCCTCTTATGTGAGGTGTGGGCAGGGATTGGCAGTTGCAGAGTTGGGACTTGTATCCTATGGATGCTAAGGGATATGCCAGAGTGTCAGCTGTGGGGATGTTTGCACTAGGGGAGGCAATTGGCAAGGGTTGAGACCATCCCTATATTGTTTATATCTTTTTTCCTTCTAAGTGCTGAGAATTGACCATAGCGCTCTCTCTCTCTCTCTCTCTCTCTCTCTGTGTGTGTGTGTGTGTGGTGTTTTAACAAATTTAAAATGTAGGCTCAAGGTAGAACTTGAATCTTGAGGCCATCAAAGCTGGGAGCTTTTGTTAAATCATGAAATTTCTGATAAGAACACTTTGAAACTTGAAAAAGAGTATATGTAAAGAGAAACCACTTGACATATACTCCCAGGGATGCTTGCTTTTAACATTGCTCCTCATGTTATCAGTGGCCAGTTTGCTTAATCATTTTAACTGCTGCGGTCCTGTTTCTTCTCTAAAGGTTTATTTTATGGGTGTGAGTGGTTTTTTGTCTGCATGTATACCTGTGCACCACATGTGTGCCTGCTGCCTTCAGTGGCCAGAAGAGGGTATGCGATCCCCTGAAACTGGATATGGGTGGTTGTGAGCTGCCATGTGGGTTCTGGGAACTGAACCTGAGTCACTTGGAGAACAGCCGGTGCTCTCAGCTGCTGAGCCTTCGGTCGCGTGGTTCTTCACTGTCGTCTTTCTAGTGTGTTGGGATCTTGGAGAATGATTCTCACTTGTGGGTTGAAGAGAGAGGTTAAGGAGAGCTAGCCACCAGCATGTCTCTGGAGATGGCTTCAGTGTCTTCCAGACCTTCAAGGCTGTTCTGTTGCAGTGTCTGTGTCCTGGGAAATAACAAGGGCCACCACAAGATCTCTACAGTACATGGAAGGAAAGCCCAAGACTCATCGGGCGGCTCCGATAGAGAAGCTGTAATGAGTCTGCTTGCTCAGGTTTTGGGCACAGCCAGCTACTTTATAAGTACTTGGTGATACTTGTCAGTTGGAGAAAACAAGGGAAAAGCATGTATGCATAGGGGAGTGGGAAGAGACAAAAAAATAAACCAGAAATTGGAGGACAGAAATGAGCCCAGAGCTCCTTGCACAGGGAAAGGATACTGGCCCCTGAGGGCCAGGAAAAGTGTCCCACCACAGCCAACAGGCAGGAAGGCATATTTGTGTTGTTTTTGAGACAGCGCCATTTTAAAAAAAAATGGATTAAATTGTTTGCCATTTTTATACATGTTTGGAACTATCTGTTGGAGACGGGTGGGCTCAGTAGAGATGTGACTGAAGACAGTGACATCCCTAGAGTCAATCTGTCAGTGGCCACAGCTCAGCAGGAGGGATAGGGCCCTCGAGCCTTGCTATGGATGTTCACAGGGCTGGTCTTGTGCAGGCCTGGTCTTGTGCAAGCCTGGTACAGGTGACCATGGCTGTCATGAATCAGGATTGCAATGGCTTCGTCTGACCAGGCTTCAGCTTTAAAGTTTAATTATCCTCGTTGTGACACGCATCACCCAGACACCAACAGGGTCTTGGTCTGTACTCTAGGCTGGTCATGTGCTCACATAGATCCCTCCCTCCCAAGTGCTGAGATACCAGGTTTGCACCGCCATACTTGACTCTCAAGGGGTTTTCCAAGGGTTAAATTAGCACTGTACATTTATTTATGAATGGAATTTCCACGAATTGATACTAGAGATGCAGTATTGTAATAAGAAGCTTTTCTCTTTGTAGGTTTCCTTGAGTTTTCCGTGGGAAAATTTACATACTTTGTGCTCAGCAGGCCCTTTCCGCAGGAGGCTGTTCTGCGCCATATTTCAAGCAATGTGACCTTTCTTCTTTTCCAAATACACTCACAGTATCAGAACACCACGGTTTCATTCACTAAGGTAAGCGCAAAGGATTGCTTCAGTAAAAAGAACATCTCTATAACGTTGAGTCTTATGTGTTAGAGAATTGGATGTCTGTGTTGAGCGGGCCTGGTCTCCATGCAGCAAGGTTTCGGCCATCTTTAGTTGCAAGCCCTCTGCGCCTGGGCCGCCCTCCGCTCGCAGACTGTGTGGGAGAACACAACTACACAGGGTTCTAGAAATGACTGTGATGAGCAGAGCTCTTTCCTCTGTCCTTTCTGGTGGCCAGTGGTGTTCTTGGTCTTTTGTTTGATTTTTGGTTGCCATCGCGATGGGTTCTCTGAAGCGCCCTGACTCTATCGGTAAAGCCGCTTGCTTTGAGACTCACCAAGTTGAAACTCACCTGGTACATTTTGTCCTTCTCATTCTCTTAGCTTTAAGAGGGTATTCTGATTGTGGAGGCATGAGCATTAGGCCAGCTTCCACCGCACGGTGAGGCAGAGATGGTGCGTGACCTACCTGAACGCTTGCCTTAAAGGAAAAAAGTTTTCCAGCAGGATGGCTCAGTGGTTAAGGAGCATCTGCTGCTCTTGCAGAGGTCTGGGTTTTGGTTCCCATCACCCACACAGCAACTCACAACTATTCCTAAGTCCCGTGCCAGAGGTTCTATTCCTCCACTGGCCTCCACAGGCACCAGGCATGCTTATGGTATTCAGAAATGCATACAGGCAAAAACATTCATACACATAAAATAAAAATTACATACACCTTAAAACAAATGCTTTTTTGTAAACTGAACTCTTTGGGGCCAGAGCTCTGGTTTTGTCTTGTTAGCCTCAGGATCCGACAGAGTAAGTCCTAACTCAGTTGAACTGTAGTGTGTGGAAAAGCTCTGTGCAAGTCATAGAGGTTTTGTTTGTTTTTTGTTTTGTTTTGTTTCTTCCCATATTAAGCTGGGCATGAAATCTCGGCCATCAGACTCCACAGGCAAGTGCTTTCCTGGTCTCCTGACCCCTGGTGTCTTGGTATTAAGAAATGGAGACTAAGGGCTGAGGAGAAGGCCCAGTCTATAGGACCTGAGCTTGATCCTTAAAACCCACCAAAACAGTGCTGGAGAGATGGCTCAGAGGTTAAGAGCACAGACTGCTCTTCCAGAGGTCCTGAGTTCAATTCCCAGCAACCATATGGTGGCTCACAACCATCTGTAATGAGGTCTGATGCCCTCTTCTGGTGTGCCTGATGTCAGTGGCAGTGTACTTATATACATAAAATAAGTAAATAAATAATCTTTTTAAAAAATCCTACCAAAACCAACCAACCAACCAACCAACCAACCAACCAACCAACCACACACACTGCCCCCAACTCCAAACCAGCCAGGCCTGGTGTAGTTTGTTACCTTAGGTCTAGGGAGGGAGAAGCAGGGCTTAACTGCCTAATCAGTCTAGCCAGTCTGTGAGCAGTGAGCTCCAGGTTCCGTGAGAGACATGTCTTAAAAAGTCATCTGCCGGGGATGGAGAGATGGATGGCTCAGCAGTTAAGAGAGCTTGTTCTTGAGGAGGACCTGGGTTCAGTTCCCAGCACTCACAGCGCAGCTCATAACCATCTGTAACTCCGGTTCCAGGAGATCTGACCTCTGAGGGTACCCTGCATGTATGTGGTGTACATTCCACATACAGGCAAACCACTCGTATACATAAAATGATACAAATGATAAATCTAAAAATGTAAATTAAATAAAATAATAAGTTGGAGCGGAATAAAGGGCAGTACCCAGTGTCAACCTCTGTTCTCCATATGTGTGCTTACGTACATGCCACAAGTATTCACATGCCCTTACCACATGTGTGCTCACACACTCACCACATGTGTGCTCACACACTCACCACATGTACTCACACACTCACATTTGCTCACACACTCCCCACATGTGTGCTCACACACTTACCACCTGTATTCATACACATTTGCTCATGTATTCACACATACTCACCTCATGTCTGCTCACACACTTGCCATGTGTGCTCACTCACCACACGTGTGCTCACACACATGGTTACATGTGCATATACATGAACATATACACATGTATACCCTCAAAAGCAGTAACCATGGGGTGCGGACATTGAAAGAGTCTTTCCAGTAAGATAGCACCCCTGTAAAAAGGCTCCCCACAGTGCCTTCCTCGCTCTGTTTGTGCCCATAAACCATAAAGCATGTTGTATTTTGTCACAGAAGTTCAAACTGACTGAGGCAATATTGCTAAACTTTTATGTATTTACTTATTTCTTTTGTACAGGTGTTTTGCCAGTACGTATGTGTGTGCATCACATATGTGCCCAGTACCCGTGTAGACTAAAAGAGGGCATCAGGTCCCCTGGGACTGGAATTGCAGGCTGTTGTAAGCCATCATGTGGATGTTGGGAATTGAACCCAGGTCCTTTGGAAGAGCAACCAGTACTCTTAACTGCTAAATCATCACTCTAGCCCCTAGTGATATGTTTAGAGAGCTCTCAAGTGTGAAGGTGTGGCTAGTAGAACATAGAGATGAAAACTCCCTGAGGAGTTTTTTCTTTTTTGTTTTGAGAGGATTTGAAGGGAGCAGTGCACACTGGGTAGCTCTGCAGTGTCTGTGATTTCTCACGTCAGTTTTCATGGTGGCTTTGCTTCCCAAATGCAGAGCCTCCTCCCCAGCACCTCAGGCACAGGCAACGACAGAGGGCTGGTTTTCATTCTCAGACCGGAGCAGACTGTGTGCACTTGGTACTTGGAGACGAAAGATACCAAGCCTGTTCAAAGTGTGGCTGTCACACTCTCCTACTCAGAAAGAGGTAATGCCCCTTCCAAGTTCATCCGTGGGTATGAGCTTCGTCTGTTTGTGGAGTCCTAAGGAACATGATTCTGGTAAAATTGTTTATTACGAGTGTAGTTTATTTAATCTGAATGTTTCACTGTGAAAGGGGCAGAGAGCTAGTGGGACTGGAAGCTCATGCTGTGACTTGGAGAGTTCACCCCTTGTTATTGTGAGCAGATGAAGCAGTAGGCCTATCCTGAGGAAGGTGCAGGGTTTGGAGAGTGGTGGGCAGAAAACAAAGAGCTTTGAACACAGTTTGCACACGTTGCTAAGGTGGGTTGAGAGGAGAGCAGCGTAGTCCATTTCATCTTTAGAAAGCTGACCACAGAGGAGCTTGGTTGGTCAGTGCTTACCCAGCATGCATCACACCCTGGGTTCCATGTCCAGCATGGTGTAAAATTGGCCATTGTGGCACATGCCAATAATCCAGCATGGGGAGGTGGAGGCAAGAGGGCTAACAGGTCAGAGCCAGCTCTGTGGCAAGTTGAAGGCTAGCCTGAGCTACACAAAGAAGAAAGAGCTGAGTCAGTATGGAACCCGATGGCTATGAGGGAAGTGAAAAGTGGGGTCTGAAAGCAGGTCCTGAGCCAGGCCTGGGGAGGGCAGCCGATAAGGCACAGTGGCTGCACGTTACAGAGAGGGGCCTCAGCCTCCAGTTTGGACAGATCAGAGATTGTGCCACACAGTAGGGTTAGATGTAGGGCTGTTGGGGGCTGGCCCTTTCATGGGGTAGGATGGAGTCAGTAGTGACTCCTGTGAGGGCACAGTGAGTTTGAGATGCTCGTAGGACGTCTCATTGGAAGCACATCATAGAATGCTGGCCTGGAGTAAAGGAACGAGATTAGATAGATAGCTGGTGTCAAAGCCAAGGCCATGCGTGAGAGTGGAGTGAGAGTGGAGGTACCTGGGGGACATGACCATTTCCTAGTGTTGAGCATATGTCAAGCATTGTACCTGGGTGATGGTGACTGCTTAGGAAGAGGCGCAGGGCTGAGGAGATGCCTGGAGCTAAGAGAAATGCCTGGAACTCATGTCTGAGCCAGCAGTGGGGAGTAGTGAATTCTAGAAAAGTCCAAAGATGTGACCAGTGGTGTCTGACTGAAAGCAGTGGTGAGCCAGGGGTGTCCTTGAGCACCCAGTCCAGACAGCACTGGGAGAGAGTCAGCTCACAGCAATGGCTAAGTGAAGGGGCAAAGCTGCGTGAGGGAAGTCAGTCAGACTGCTGGAGCTTGGAAGTAGGGCTGGGCAGGGAACAGCTCAGTGGGGAAGTGTATACAGCATGAGCGAGAGGCGGTTTGAGGGGAAAGGGCACGAGGGAACTGTACCCTTCTAACCTCAGTCACCGTCACCATACAGCGGAAGTGCTGACATGGCTGTGTGGGACTGTTTCCCGGATTAAGAAAAGGACTCTTGGGTAACTAATCTCACCGTTTTTCATGCAGATCCCATTCCTGGAGGCTGCAATTTGGAGTTTGATTTAGATATTGATCCCAACATATATTTGGACTATAATTTTTTTGAAACAACTATCAAGTTTGCACCAGCAAACATAGGCTATGCAAGGTAGGCCGATGCTCCGACCCTGCCAAAACTGCTCTTAGGACGCTCGCTCGTGACTGTAGAGCAGGACCAGCAAACTGCCTCGCGGTGGCAGTCACTTCTATAGCAGTGTGGAATTGTTTCTTATTTGGGGGTTGGTGCTAATTTAAACCTTGGTGCTAATATTCAAGCTATTCTTTATACTGAATATAATCTCCTTAGTCCTTATGAATTCTTTATTTTGAAGAGACAGGTGTGATGTAAGCCTATTGTGAGCTTAGAAGTGCATCTTAGTTTTCTGTTTTAAAGATTTATTTTTATTATTTTTAAGTGTGTATATGTCTGTGTGAGTATGTGCACATGAATACAGGTACCTGTAAAGGCTAGAGGTGCCAGATACCTCAGAGCTGAGTTACAGGTGCTTGTGAGCTGCCCGGTGTGGGTGCTGGGAATGTGCTTGGTCCTCTGTAAGAGAAGGGTATACTCAACCACTGAGCCACCTCTCCAGCCTTGTTTTAGTTTTCTCAAAGTATTCAAACATAGAAGGCATTCATAGCCCTAAATTCTTACACCTTATGAGGATTTAATTTTGCAAAACTGCTCAGTTTCTACTTGAATAGCAATGATCAATCGAAAACTCTCTGCCTGCCCACCCACCTCAGCGCTCAATGCTGCTGTTTTTAATCTTTGTTATTTAATCTTAATACTTTTAGGAAGAAGCAGTTGCTTTTATTTTACAGAGAGGTTTTCTGAGGTCTTTGAGGTTAAACACACTCTTCTGGATCCCACGGGTACTCACACTCACAAGTACACACACACACACACACACACACACACACACACACACACACACACACAAACAAAATCAAGTCTTTTTAACCACATGACTCAATGTCAAATAGGAAATCATTGCTGTGGGCCTGACTCACGGATTCTCGTCAGAATCTGTGTTTTCTTTTAACCACATTGGCTTCTGTGTGTGTGTATAACAGTCAGCCAGTGCTGCCGTTGTAAAGAATAGACTAAGCATCCCTTATCTGAAACATCTGGGGCCAGAAGGTTTGAAATTTGTGTAGACTTAATGGTTGGACATCCTAATCTGAAAACCACAAATCTAACAAAGCCAAAATGTCAAATATCAGAGGGGAGCCTGAAAAGTTTCAGGTTTCAGATTTTTGTTTTGTTTTGTTTTTTCGAGACAGGGTTTCTCTGTGTAGCCCTGGCTGTCCTGGAACTCACTCTGTAAACCAGGCTGGCCTTGAACTCAGAAATCTGCCTGCCTCTGCCTCCCAAATGCTGGGATTAAAGGCGTTCGCCACCACCGCCCAGCTAGGTTTCAGATTTTTAAAATCTATTTTTATTTTATATGTGTTAGTAATTTGCCTGCATTTATGTCTGTGTGAGGGTGTCAGATCTTGGAGTTATTTACCGTTGTGAGCTGCCATGTGGGTGCTGAGATTTTTACCCAGGTCCTTGGAAGAGCAGTCAGTGCTTTTATAGGTATTTATTTACTTACATACATGTGTCCCTGGTTTGCTTGGAAGTTTCTATGTAGACCAGGCTGGCCTTGAACTTGCATTTATTCTCCTTCTGGTTCCCAAGTTCTAGGACCACAGCCATGCACCACATCCCGAAGGTTCCTCCTTTCGCTTTCAGAGGCAGCACCTTTGGGTTCCATCAGGGGCCTCCTGCAGGCTGTAGACTTCTTACTGTATCCTCATGAGAAGAGAAGATTGCCTGTGAAGCTGCTTCTATAAGGGCTCCGGTCCCATTCAGGAGGGTCCCCCTCAGGACCTGATTATCTCCCACAGCCACTTTACAATCCCATCACATTGGAGGCAGGGATATGAATTGAAATCCAGCCCATCTCTGTGTGCTACTTTCTCTAGAGTGACACTTAGACTCCACAGCTACATTGCTGGGATTGCGCCTGTAGAAGTTTGAAAACAGAGCTCTGGCTCCTTTTCATGGACAGGGCTTGAGCCACGAGAGATTGATGCTGATGCTGAGCTGTGGTTATCTTTAGAGATGCAGAGCCCCCACCGTGTGACGTAAGCACAGGCCAGGAGTCCAGGTGGAGGCTGCACTATGATGTATACCAGTACTTTCTGCCTGAGGGCGACCTCACCGAGGCCTCTCTACTCCATCATCTTCAGAGGATGGCCCAGGTGGCCCAGGTGAAGGCCAGTGCGGTCAAGGTGAGTCTGGTTCTTACAGCTCATGTGGCTAGTTGGGGTGCTCTGAAATGACTTTACCTCTGGGAAGAGGCAAGTCCATTTTGTTTTGATTGCGGCCATATCTGGGACCTCATCATCCTGAGGCAGGAAAAGAAGTAGATGATAATTATTTTGTATACTTCAGCAATTTAAATAAGAACTTCTGGTAAGTATAATAGAACGGTGTAAAAACTGAGAAACTGCTAAAGGATATACACACTGGTATTAGTATTTGTCATGTGGTTTATTGCTTCTTTAAGACATTCATACATGAATGCAATGTATTCTGATCATATTCACTCCAAACTCTTCCCTCTAACTCCTCCCACATCCACCTCCAAACTCCTCCCTCTAACTCCTCCTACATCCACTCCTCCAAACTCCCTCCAATTTCCTGCCTTCTGCCTTCTTTTTTTTTATTCATTTGTTTCAAATATTTCACTGAGTCTAGTTCGTGCTACCTCTATACTCATGGGTTAGAGCTGTCCAGTGGAGCGGGACCAACCTACCAGGGGCTACATCTTAAAGAAAACTGACTCTCAGGGCTGGAAATATGGCTCAGGTGTTAAGAGCACTTGCTGCTCTTGCAGAGGACTTAAGATTCAGTTCCCAGCACACTTTTCAGGTGGCTCACAACTGCCTGTAAGTCCAGCTCCAGGGGATGTGACTACGTCTTCTGGATTGATGGGTATCCACACTCACACACACACACACTCACACACATACACACACACACACACACACACACACAATCTTTTAAAAAGGGAACTGACTCTCCCTTGCCCAGAAGGCATCACTGCCAGTAGTTCCTGGGGACTCTGTACTGGACTGCTCACTTGTATGGTTTTGTGTAGGTCTTTTGTGAGCACAGCTTTAAAAGCCATGTAAACACCACTTGTTATGCTTGGCTTCAGGTGGTTACCCTGACAGCTGATGATAAAACAGCCGTGTCCTTCTCTTCCCTCCCGGGACAAGGAGTCATCTATAATGTCATCGTTCGGGACCCGTCCCTCAATACGTCTGCTGCTTATGTGCCTGTGCACACATATGCCTGCAGCTTTGATTCAGTGGGTGGTAACTGTGTTTCTCCTGGTGAGTATGTAGACTTCAACCCGGACAGATCTGTCCTTGGCTTTGCAGCTTGGTTTCCTCTAGTGAAGAGCTTAAGGTTGCTCAGAATGCTTTGTCTAGCTTTCGTTCACTCAGTCACTAGTCGCCTTTTGAAAGACCCCCACGTGAGGGCTGAAGGGATGGCTCACCAGTTAAGAGTGCTTGTTGCAAAGGACCAAGCTTCAGTTCCAGCACTCACTGGCATCTCACAGCCATGCATAACTCCAGTTCCTGGTATCTGATGCCCTCTGATGCCCTCCAAGAATACCAGGTGTCTTCATTAGGGCTTTACTGCTGTGAACAGACACCATGACCAAGGCAGCTCTTATAAGGACAACATTTAATTGGGGCTGGTTTACAGGTTCAGAGGTTCAGTCCATTATCATCAAGGTGGGAACATGGCAGCATCCAGGCAGGCGTGGCACAGGAAGAGCTGAGAGTTCTACATCTTCATCTGAAGGCTGCTATTGGAAGACTGACTTCCAGGCAGCTAGGATAAGGGTCTTATAGCCTACACCCACACCTGTAGTAGTGATATACCAACTCCAACAAGGCCACACCTACTCCAACAAGACTACACCTACTCCAACAAGACAATAGCTTCTAATATTGCCTTGGGCCAAGCATATCCAAACCATCACACCAGGTATGCACATGGTACACAGACATACATGCAAGCAAGACACCCATACACACAAAATAAAATAAATAAGTCTAAAAAAAGAGATGCTGTATCATATCCTTCATGCAAGGCAATAGAATACCTGAGTGTACAAACCTCAGAGCACTGAGCACTCAGTACAAGACTGGTAGTGCCCACTTCCCTACCACATACGATATACATATATGTGTAGTGAGGGAGCTAGGATGGGGATGGAGTATTTATAAAACATAACGTTTGAGAAATTAATGAGTACCGGGGAGAAAGAGCAAGAAGGGGAGCAGTCTGAGAAAAGTCTGGGGGGAGAGCGTTGGTGAAGGCCTTGCAGGCAGGAGCCATGTGCACATCTGGGTACGTGCCAGGCAGAGGGGACAGTCACACTAAGTCCTCTTTCTGGCCGCCTGCCTGGAGTCTGAGGCAGAGCAGTGAGAACAGGAACAGTGACAGGAGGCGTGAGGCCAGGGGTGCAGCATGGTGGCTCCAGGCCAGCCTTGTAGGTCAGAGTGGCTCTAAGTTGTCTTCTGGAGGATGTAGAAAGTACTGGAAGGTTTCGACCAAAGGGCGTCTTGATCCGACTTAGACTCTGACAGGAGCACTAAGTGCCTGAGGAGAAAAGTCAAATGATGGCAGAAACAGCCACATGAGTCAGGAGACTTCCTGAAGTGATATAGGTGAGGGATGCTGTGATTTAGAAGGTCGTCATGAGACTTGTGTGTGTGGGTGTGAGTGCACATGCATGTCCACATGCTCACCTGTACACCCAGCTTCACACTTATTTTGAAATAATTTTACAGAAAAGATGCAAAAGTAATATGAAGAAGTTGCACACACTCCTCCCTTACTCTCTCTGTGTTAGTTGCTGTACAGTGCTGTTTACTTTTCTCCTTCTATGCTGGGTCTGCACACACTCCTCCCTT
>NW_022196903.1:140624717-140644266 GCF_008632895.1 Mastomys coucha | reverse complement strand
GTCTGCACACACTCCTCCCTTACTCTCTTGGTGTTAGTTGCTGTACAGTGCTGTTTACTTTTCTCCTTTGCTGGGTCTGCACACACTCCTCTGAGTTTCTTAGTCACCTGAGGGTAAGTTACATGCACACATACATGGGTGGGACCGTTCCCTGGACAGGGAACTTGGACTGTGTAAAGTGGAGAGAGTGAGCTGAGCTAGCTAAGTATTTGTGAAGCCTTTGCTTCTTCACTATGGATGTACTGTGACCAGTTCTCCCTGCGACTGGGATTTCTCCGCAACAATGGAGCTCACCCTTGAACTGTGACTCAGAATAAATGCTTTTTCTCTTAAGTTGCATTTTTTCAGGGTTAAGTTGCTTTTATTCCAGCAATAGGAAAAGAAACTAAGACAAGTGGCTTAGTTGTTAGCTTGAGCCACTGTAGAAGAGCTGCTGTGCACTATTGAGAAGGAAGGGCCATGGCAATTCGAGAGCTCCATGGAGCGTTCTTGTTGAGATGTTCAGTCCATAGTTGGTTGGATGTGTCAGTTAATGGGGGAGAAGACTAGGATTGGAGAATGTCGCTCAAGATGCACAACCACAGTCAAGACATCCTCCCTCTTGGAGTGAGGACATAGGAAAGGGAATTAGTCATGAGAACAAGCCCTGAAAGATCTGGCTACAGCAGCCGAGAGGATCTATGGGGGAGGGCAGAAGGGGGAGAGAAGGGGAGAAAGGCGTGTTTTATGAAGACAGTATGAGAAAGCATTTCAAAAGGTAGAATGTTTGAGGCCAGCCTGGGCTACATGAGACATGTCTCAACACTCTCCTTCCTCAGTAATTTACTTTGTAGTGCCAAGGGTTAAAGTAGGCGTTGTGCATGCATGACAGCTCTACCACTGAGAGGTACGTCCTGTCTCCCGTGACTCATGGTAAAGTCATGAGGAACACTATGCAAAGACAAGGCTATTACAGTCAGGACATCAGGATGCTGCAGTGAGAATTTGCAGTGGGGAGGATAGAGGGCTCAGCTCTAAAGACAGTGTGTGTGGCCATGAGGTTTTGCTCACCCCACTATGTGTTCCTGAGGATCACACAGGCGCACCCACCCATGGATCCTCAAATGACAGACACACACACATTAGCTTATTTTAAAATTCCTTGGCTCAACCTCAAAGGCTGGACACTCCTAAACCTTCCCCTTGGGGAAGTAGCCAGAGGTCACTTACCTGAAATCTCACATGGTTGGTTGGCTTTATTTCCCTGCCACTCCTGTGTCCCACCTTTCTACCCCAAGCCATGGTAATTCTACCCCATTCCTCTCCACGTCCTACCTGCACAACTCTTAAGAGTTTCGCCCTATGCCCAGTCATTGGCCATTGGCATCTTCATTGATCGATCAAAAAACCAACTGGGGACAAGGACCTTCATCAGCATGTGGACATGCGGATTCCCAATTGGATCAAAGCATTAGAACCAATCTCCAACAAGTATAGGCAGGTGGAAGTAAAGTCACTAAAAGTCAGTGCCTGGGGTGTGGGGTTTGTAAAAAGTGCAGTATCAGGATTCTTGCTGAAGAGAGGCCAGGGTGATGAGCTGTCACCTTGAGGGTGGGCAGAGGATGAGGGACCCTGTCAGACATTTGGTGCCATCAGATAATGGGGGTGGGGAGGAGGAAGGGTAATGGGAGAGTAGAAGGGGGGAGGGGGACAATTCTAGTTTATCAAATCATCAGATTTTGTTGAAACTAAACTTTGCAAGGATGTGTGGCACAGAGTCCAGGAGAAGGTTCCAAACCTGAATAGTGTGTAGTCACACAAAGACTGTCACCTGACTCAAACACAGCCACCCATGCTCAAGAGTCATGCCTGCCTTCCTGCTTCTTACATGATGGTCACGGAATCAGCACTGAAACTGTAAGGAAGCCCCCAGGTAAATACTTTGTTTTATCAGTTCCTTGGTCATGATGCCTTCTCCCAGGAATAGAAAAGAATCTAAGACAGTGTTCATGTGTGTGTACACATGTGTGCATGCAGGGGCCAGAGGCCGATGTTGGACATCTTTGTGTATCACCTTCACATCATCTTTTGAGGCAGTCTTTCACTGTACCTGGTGGTCTGTAGTTTGGCTGGCCAGCACGCCCCAGGGATCTTCTCATCCACACCTCCTCAGCATTGGGAGGCATTCACTGACACACACAGCTTTTATGTGGATATGGATCTTGGGCTTGGAAGGCATTTTATCAACTAGGCTATCTTTCCAGACCCCAGGTTTTATATTTGAAGGAGAGCAAGGTGGAACAGTCTACCAGCTCCGTGTTTTTGGTGATAGTCACCCACGATCCGAAGCAGAATATACATTTTTATCTTTCGCTCCATCGTTCTGTGAGATCAGAAGAGTAGGTCTGTGGACTGACCATGGTTCACAGACCCTGGTGTGCACTCTTCATTTGTTGTTTAAGTGCACGTCCTGTGCTTTCTCGTAAGTGTCCGGTGCATCTGATCCATCTTGTAAGTTTTGGAATGTGTAGGTCTGTTCTCACTCAAGGATAATTTCCTTATGCTCAGTTTGAGGGTTTCCAAGGAAGGTGAGTTTGGGGAGCAGGATTTCCTCTTGATAAGGGGCATCTTTTTTTAAACAATGACTGATTTACTTACTTTTATTTTGTGTGTATGGATGTTTTCTCTGTGTGTGCCCTGTGTAGTCTGTGAGTGCAGTGCCAGCAGAGGCCAGAAGAGGGCGTTGTAGTCTACAGAGCTGGAGTTACAGATGGATGGGTGCTGGGGATCTGATCTTTGTCCTCCAACAGTGCTTTTACCCGCTGAGCTGTATCTCCAGCCCCCTTTGTTCAGTTTTTTTTGAGACAGGGCTCACTCTTTATCTCAGGCTGGCTTGCAACTGACCATGTAGCACAGTTTGCCTTGTATATGAAATGCAAGGGCTCCTTGGGCTGGGCTTTCAGGCATGCATCCCCACCATGGGCTGAGTCAGGCTGTAGATAAGGTCTACATACGGCTCATGAGTTTCCTTTAACCAGAGCACCCACGTTTTCTCTTTGCAGTTTATTTGCTGAAGAAGTGACTTGTTTCAGGCACACACTCTATTACACCACTCCTAAGGGAACACCTTAAGTAGCGTGGAATGCCTTTGTCAGGAGCGTGTGCTATCTGGTTCTCTTTGTTATAAAAAGCAGCCGTTGGTGGTAGCTGCCTGCGTAGATTCACTCATTAGGGAACAAGGATATTTTAGGAGCAGTGATCGTGTGTTGAGTGAGTGATTCTCAAGCCAGGACACCTTCCAACCTTCCCTGCCTTGCTTATTAATTAATACAGATGCACTTGTCCACTAATTTTTATTTATTTATTTATTTTTTAAGGAAGAGTGTCTACGAAAGTGTTCTCTACCTTGTTTGCCCTGCTTGGGCTCTTCATTTGTTTCTTTGGACACAGATTCTGGAAAACAGGTACCTTTTCTCCACACAGCCCCCATTCTGCACCTTGTTATGTGTCCCCTGCTTCCGGGGCCTGCGAGGGTGTCTCTGCTGTTTGCAGATTTCTGTGGGCAAGTCTGTGTAGTTGCTGTGCATTTTTAATTTTCCCGGTTTCAGTAGAGTGCAGCTTCCTCTTTAGAGGGGCTGTAAGGGGATCTCAGATAGCTCTGATGGCTTACAAACTGGAGATGGCTGAGATTAGAGATGAAGGAGACTGGAGACCGCCTGGGTTTGGAGTCAGCAGTAGGTTTGATTTTGAAGAAATCATGCTGGTGAACAGTGACCCCAGGATCTGTTCAGTGCTGAGCATTTCAGCTTCAGGATGGAACAAGTGCCACAGGGCAGTGAGTGGGAGTTCAGTGATGCCCACACTGGGACTTAAGTGACGCCTGCACTGCCTTTTATGTAATGTTTTCATTGACAGAACACATACATTGAATCAGAGGCCACGCTCTGTGGCCAGCAGTTGTAATCCCCGGGCAGCACTGCCTGATAGCCTGCTCTGACAGAGTTGAAATCACAACCTTCTTCCTTTCATTTTGATGTGATCTTTCTCCTTGTTTAGGTGATAAGAAAAAAAAATCACAGGGAAGTTCATCCTCGGGGCACAATGATTACAGACTGAGAATAGAATTGCCATCCTGGGGAGAGTCCCCACACTTGCTGTGTTGAGAATCAGCTGGGGAGAATTTGGGAAAGCCCACGGAGCTGTGTCCTCCTCCTCATGATTAGACTTATCTTGATTAATCTAGGGCAGTGGTAGCATACATGTTTAATCCCAGCACTTGGGAGGCAGAGGCAGGTGGATCTCTGAGTTTGAGGCCAGCTTGGTCTACGGAGTGAGTTCCAGGACAGCCAGGGCTACACAGAGAAACCCTGTCTTGAGCCCTACCCCACCCCAATTCCCCCAAAAGGAGAAGATTAGATTTACTTGTGGGAAACAGAGCTATCTGTATGCCCAGGCTACACGGACGTCAATGGATGAAGAGAATATATGAAAGTCACATTTTACTTTCTCCTTATCTTTCATTTGCTTTTGTTTATCTAATATTTAGTGTGTCCTTTCAGATTAGACACAGTGTTTTCAGTAGAAAACCCAGGCTAGAGTACTTGGTGGGTGTGTGCAAAATGGAAGACGGAGGGCTGGGGAGATGGCTGTGTGAGGGCCTGAGTTCAGACCCCAGGACCCATGGAGACTTGGATGTAATAGTGTGTGTCAGTGAGGCTAGGTGGGATGTGGAGAACGGAGAGCCCCAGAGGCTCTGGAGCCAGGAAATGGGCAGGTCAAGGAGCAGTAGAACAAGAGGTCTACCTCAACAGTATCTCAAAGTGTGAAAGATGATGGCTGGGATTGTTTCTGTACTCAGAAACACACACACACACACACACACACACACACACACACACACACACACACACAAACACATTGAAAAAACAATGGCATGTTGTGGTAGCACATGCCTGTAACTCCAGACTTTGGAAAACTGAGGCAGAAGGATCTTGAGTCCATGAGTCTGAGGCTAGCCTGGGCTACATAAAGGAACCCCTTTCTCAAGAGGAGGGAGAAGAGGAGGAGGAGAGGGAGAAAAGAAAGAAGAGGAGGAGGAGGAAGAAAAGAGGAGAGACGTGTAGTAAATGAACTGTGAGATTAGCAAGTAACGGTTGAATTATGTAACAGGCTGAATCCAGGCAAACACAGCCAGTATCTGATGCTGATGCTGTAGCCTAGTGCATCCACTATCCATTTAATAATAAATGGCTTTACCCCTGACTTCTAAGTTCCCTGCCTTTTAGCCAGCCATTCCCTCTGTGACTAGGCATGGTATAAGGCCCTGGTGCTCCAGCAGAGACTTGTAAATCAGATGCCTCCACTGCATAGGTCCGGATCCCTGACAGAGGTTTTCATTTGTTTCCCATTTTCTGATGGTTCGCTTCCTCCTAGAGTTATTCTTCATTGGCTTCATCTTCCTGGGGTTCTTCTTCTATATCCTGATCACCAGACTGACACCCCTGCAGTATGACGGTGAGTCTAGATGATAGCTTAGCTGGGGGCACAGACAGGAAGCTGCTGGGTTCCCACCCACTGTGCCTTCCACTGTTTACCCTGTGCTGGGTGTCATCATGCATCAAGTGTGAGGTCATGGGCAACCTGTGCCTGGAACCCGCTCCACCTTCTCGGCTTTCTCTTCTGGGTACAACAAAGGTAGGGCCAGGGCACATGCCTGTAAAACCAACACTTAGGAAGCTGAGGCAGGAGGATTACATGTTTAAAAGCAGCCTGTGCTACATTGTAAAACCTTGTCTCAAAAAACAAGACCAGAGGCAGGAGCCCAGAGTGGCTCCACAGTTAGACAGAGAGACAGATAACCCTGGATGAGTACCTGCTACTCCAGTATGGGTGAGGGAGAGGCAGAAGGAGGGTCACCATGAGTTCAAGGCCAGCCTGGGCTACAGAGTAAGACAGTGCCTCAAAATAGCACACAATGCCCCCTGGAGGGAAGGAACTTCAACCATTCTCTACTCCCCAACTTCATTTATTTCTTGAGGCAGGGGCTCACATAACTCAGGCTGGCCAGGAACTCACTCTGTGGACAGGATGACCTTGAATCTCTGGTTCTTTCTGATGAATGCAGATGGAAACCAGAGCTTCATGTTAGGTGAGCACTCTCCCAGCTGAGCCAGCCCTCAGCCCCACCTCCCACCTGTCACAGCCCCGACACACTTAACAGATCAGTTGTCGCCTTTGCTTTCTTGGCCTTGCCTTACTGACAAAGGTGTCCTGTCCCCAGCCCTAAGGTGACTACCTTAAGACATGCCAAAGCTTAGGTTGAAGCCTGTGGGTTTATCTCTGTGTTCTCTCCCTTGTGCAGTTCGCCTGGTCCTCACCGCTGTAGTGGGCAGCTTTGGTGGACTCCTCCTGGTGGCCTCCTGGTGGCGATTCGGGATCCTCACACTCTGCATGCTGTGTGTGGGACTCGTGCTGGGCTTCCTCGTCTCTTCTGGGACCTTCTTCACTCCTCTGGGTAGGAGATGCTCGCTCTCAAGCTGCGAGGGGTTTGACTTGGGCTTTGGAGCTGTCAGGCATCTGGATCCTGGAGTGTGTTGCTTATCTCTGCTTTCTGAAGAGTCAAGGCACTTTCAGAGATGGCTTAACGCTAAGGGGAGGGCCACCTGAGAGCGCTCTCCTTGGGGTCCTTAGAATGTCCTCAGGAACAGCTCTCTGTGGGCTTCTGTTACAGCTAAGGTAGTATTGAGGCTCATAGAGGAGAACAGAGCTTTTATTTTTATTTTATTTTTAAATTTTACTTTAAATTTTGTGTATTTTGATACAAGGTCTAACTTTGCAGTCCAGGCTGCCTGCAACTCACAGTGATCCATTTGTTTCAATTTCCTGCGTACTGGGATTACAGTGTGAGCCACTGTGCCTAGTTACTTGTAAACATTTTGCTCGTTTTTTGTTTTCTTTTCCAGACAGGGTTTCTCTGTGTAGCCCTGGCTGTCCTGGAACTCACTCTGTAGCCCAGGCTGGCCTCGATCTCAGAAATCTGCCTGCCTCTGCCTCCCAAGTGCTGGGATTAAGGGCATGCACCACCACCGCCCTACTTGTAAACATTTTAAACTTCAGAGTCTAACTTGAGTAATAAGGAGACACCCAGCATGTCTCCCAGATGAACCAGGTGTTGCTCTGTGGGCGCCAAGCTTGGGGACGTGGTGCTATTCCCAGTCTTCTCTTGACCTGCCTCTGTCCCACCCTTTGCCATCACCCACCCCAGGGGGTCTCAAGCAGCCCATGGATTTAGGCTGGGTCTTCAGGGTTCTTGTGTTGAGGTATTTATTTCCATCAGTTACAAAGATCTGATTGGGGCTGGAGAGATGGCTCGGCAGCTAATAGCATGGGCTGCTCTTGCACAGGACCCAGGTTTGGTTTCCAGTACCCATATGGTGGCTCACAACTGTAACTCAAGTTCCAGGAATCTGGCACCCTCTTGTGACCTCAGTGGGCACTAGGTTTGCACTTGGTGTATACATGTATCTAAAACACTCACACATAAATTAAATGAATCTATAAAAAAATAAAAACGGGGGGGGGGGCTGGAGAGATGGCTCAGTGATTAAGAGCACTGACTGCTCTTCCAAAGGTCCTGAGTTCAAATCCCAGCAACCACATGGTGGCTCATAACCATCCATAATAAGATCTGATACCCTCTTCTGGAGTGTCTGAAGACAGCTACAGTGTACTTATACATATAATAAATAAACAAATCTTTAAAAAAAATAAAAACAGCCGGGCAGTGGTGGTGGTGGCGCATATGCCTTTAATCCCAGCACTTGGGAGGCAGAGACAGGCGGATTTCTGAGGCCAGCCTGGTCTATAGAGTGAGTTCCAGGACAGCTAGGGCTATACAGAGAAACCCTGTCTTGAAAAACAAAAACAAAACAAAACAAAACAAAACAAAAACAAAAGAAAAGAAAAAAAGGAAAAAAAATAAAAATAGCGTGTTAGCTTCTTTGAAGTTAACGCTGGTGTCATTAGGCTTGAGTCTTCTTCAGATGCCGAGGCTTCTCAGCACCACAGCTTCCTTTTTAATTTTTAACTATTTACTGACTTTTGCTTTTTTTTTTTTTTTTTTTTTTTTTTTTGAGACAGGGTCTCATTATGTGGTTCTGGCTAGCTTGGAACTTTTGTGTAGACCAAGCTGGCCTCAAATTCAGAGATTCCCCCTAGTCTCCCTCCTCAGTGCAGAAGCATACCTTTTCAGACGCCCAAGTGTCTGAGAGTGCAGGTGTCATGACCTCACGCAGCTCTGGGCCACTCAGGTGTATAGTAGCAGAAAGTGTATGACGTGCATAAGTGTCACACTCCTGTCTGCCCTGGAGTTAGTTCTTCATGGGAGGAATTGGGCTAGTGGTTCAAATCTGTTCCTATTGAGTTCTCTGCTTAACTTGGAATAGCATCTGTGGAGATCTTCTCTTTACAGAAGATTATGAAAGCTTAGAGATCAAGGGGCGGCCAGGAGCCTCCACACAGTATAATCACTCTTAGCACACCAGAGATAGGAATCAGAGCAGAGTCACAGGGCTGATGAGTGGGAGAGCAAGGGATATATATATATATCCTTTCACACTTTCTAGAACATTCCCTTAAAAGGGATGAAGTCTATCTGGAGAGATGGCTCAGTGGTTAAGTGCACTGACTGCTCTTCCAGAGGTCCTGAGTTCAGTTTCCAGCAACCACATGGTGGCTCACAACCATCTGCAATGGGATCTGAAGCCCTTTTCTGGTGTGCATGAAGACAGCTACAGTGTACTCACTTAGCTTAAAATAAAATACTTAAAATAAAATAAATAAGTAAATCTTAAAAAAAATCAAAACCAAAGAAACAAACAAAAAAGGGATTATGTTAGCTGGGCCTGGTTGTGCACACTTTTAATCCCAGCAGAGGCAGTGCTTCCTGATATAAAGACTGAGGCCAGCCTGATCTATAGAACAGCTAAGGCTACACAGAGAAGCCCCGTCTCAAACACACACACAGGGTGGTTTGGATTATACTGACCATTAAATGTAAGCCAGAGTGTGGGTCTAGCTGCCAGCATATTCCCTGGCCGTCACTTTAAGCCTTGTGGGCGTCTGCACCCAGACACCAAGAGGGTGAAATTTAACTTGTGAGCATCTTGTTTATTCTGGATTTTTCCGCTTTTCCAGGAAACCTAAATGTTTTCCATGATGATGGAGTGTTTTGGGTGACATTCTCCTGCATAGCCCTGCTTGTTCCAGTCATCTTCATGGGCTGCCTAAGAATAGTAAGTGTGCCAGAGCTGTCAGATGACCCATCCTGCCAGCCTTCAGAGGTCCCCATTGAGTGCCATGCGTTTCCTTCACTAGGGAGGGCTTTGTGGTTATCTGTGCGGAGGAAGTTCTGTGATTATCAAGTGTCTCAGGGCAGGTCGGCTTTCCACCCTGATGAAAGCAAGCAAGTTGTACTGAAAGTGAAAGTGCACACACACACACACACACACACACACACACACACACACACAGCACAGACAACACTGTTTCTGGTGGCCTGGGGTGAGCTCCCCTCCCTATTTTGGACTTATCACCTTAAAGAAAGAGGAGCTGATAGGCAAGCATTCTCTGGACCAGCCTTTAACACGTTGATCATCCTGTCAGCCAGGAAGGGTCCTGTCAGGGAGAGAAAGCCTATGGCCTTTGTCTTCTGTCAAGAGGATGAAGAGCCAGGAAATGTGCCATCTTCATCATCTGTCTGTGGCCCCTTTCCTGATTGCTCTGCCCTTCCTGTCAGGGATCTGAAGAGCCCCCAGTCCTCAGAGTGTCAGTACCTCCCACCTGTGAGAGCAGAGCAAACCACCTCCCTCTACCACCGCAGCAACTCAGAGCCTCTACAGAACGGCTCCTTTGATTAGGTTTTACCGTGCAAGTCCTTCTTCGGGGAAGATTATTTTGTACAGTTTAGTTGTGCATCACTCAGTGACAGGGCTGCATTCTAAGAAGGACACCCTTAGGCAGTTTTCCCATGGTTCAGGCGTCAGAGTGAACTACACAGACCCGGAGGGCCGCAGTCCCCACAGAGGAGCTTACGGAATGGTGCCACTGTCCATATTGTTACACAGTAGTTTGGGTGCTTTGCCTGCAAGTAAATATGTGTACCTGGTGCGTGCCTGATAAGGATGGATGTGAACTTCCATGTGAGGGCTGGGTCCCCTGCAAGAGCAGCAAGTAGCCTCAACCGCTGAGCAGCCCTGTTTTAATACCCTAATTTAAAGAGTGTGGTAAGAACCTACGATGGAGGAGGGAGGACAGGAACGAATATGATAAAAATACAGCGTATGAAACTCTCAAAGAATAAAGAAAGCAGACCCACTGTGGGCAAGGAAGGTTGCTTTTACCGTATCTTTTCACTAGTGCTTGTCAGTGCTAAAGACAGCATGAGGCCACCAAGAGAGCTGGAGGCTGCTCTCGTTCCAAGAGTGACACCTGTCTTCTCTGCTCCTCCACAGCTGAACATCCTGGCTTGTGGAATCCTGGGCTCCTACTCCGTGGTGTTGGCTGTTAACAGTTACATGTTCACGAGCCTCTCCTACATCACCCTGAACGTCCTCAGGAGAGCTCTTAACTCGGATTTCCGAGGGGTTTTCATCAGAGTGCCTTTCCAGACCAATGGTAAGACACTGGACTGATGGCTAACTAGGCGTGCTGATTAACCCACCCACCCTAACAGGAGAATGTAAGCATCACCTGGGGCTGAAAGAGGAGCCAAGGTACAGATGCCATGAGAGCGCTCTGCCAGTAACCAAAGGACTCAAATGTCTAAGGTACTGGGTACTCACCCTTCCAAACATCCAAGTGAACTTTGGTAGCTGGGCTTGCTTACCTGTCCATTCTCAGACAGGGACCCTGTTTGACACCCAAGGGTGGAGGTGGATGAGGAATGAGAGCAGCACCTGATTTAATTAAGTGTATCCTTTTATTTCCTCACTTGAATGAAGATATGGTTTATTTTCAATCATGTCGTTACCTTAATTAGAAGATTCTGTCCATTACTGATTTTCTATCTTAGTTTGTCTTTGAGACAGGGTCTCACTCTGTAGCCAAGGCTAGCCTCAAATTAACAGTGATCTTGTCTCTACCCTCCCTGAGATGTTGAGTGTGAACCCCAACATGTGGCTTGTGTTAACTCTTTAAAGGAATCAAAGAACACACTACACATTTACAGAGTTTTCAAACTTTCTTGATTTCAGACAAATTTAAAGACATAGGTTAGAGAAGCATGTCTTAGAATTGGGACATAGGAACAATAGAGACATCAAGATCTTCCCCTTTGGATGAGAGGTCAGATGTGGAGACCTTGTGTTCAGAGAATTTTTCTCCCTGGGAGTGTGGGGTCTAGGCAGTGTCTACCCCTGCCCATCTATGGTCTCAACCTAAGGTTGATTCCACCAGAGTTCCCTGTGAGAAGCAGTGAGTTTACTGGGCTTATTTAGAGTCTGGGGAAGAGGTTGTCTTCAAGAGATTAGGAGAGCCCAAGGCAGCCACACTGGAGAGTCTGCACACAGTCCAGGCAATGGCCTTCCCAGAGCCATGTCTTGGCTTGGTCAAATCTGAGGTGTCATCTCACATTGTCTTGTGTCGCATCCATGTAAGCAGCCTGGCCCCCTGGGAGGATGGAGAGAGTAGCTAGGGCAGCCACGGCTGTGGCACGGAGCTAACAGCCAGCTTTCACTACCTGTTTCAACTTTCTGGATGCCTGAAGTAGAAGAACAACCTATTTTGGTGTCTCCTCATGCCTTGGCTTGTAAGTGAGGAAATACATTTGGACATATGTCCACAATTGCAAAGGAAGACATGCATTTAGCTTGTGAAAGGAAGCGCTGATGCGCTTAAGTGTTAAACATTTCAGAACCAGGTGTGTTCCTACACAGCTGAACTCTTGGCATTAAGGAAACTGAAGCAAGGGGATTGCCACAAATTTGAGGCCAGTAAGGGCTCATAGTGAGTTCCAGGTCTGGATTGACTACAGAATTAAGACCACTATCTTGAAAAATAAAAGAAAAAGGAATAAAAGGGAGTGAGGGAGGAAAGAGAAAAGGAACAAGGAAAGAGAAAGAAAAAGAGAAGTTGGGGCGGGGAGGGTGGCTTGGTGGTAAGGTGTTTGTTTTGCATCGTGAGGACCCAGGTTCAGGTCCCTATGTAAAATGCCGAGTATGACAGCATGCATAGGTAACTACAGTGAGTGGGGCTTGCTGGCCAGCTTTTCTAGCTGGTCAGGTTCAATGGGTCAGGCTGCCTGTCCAAACAGTAAGATGGAGAGCAATAGGGGAGGACACCTCCACACACATGCATCTGCACACACCACACATATATCATTAAAAATTGGTGGCTTGGTGGCTCATGTCTATAATCTTGGTATTCAGGAGGAGAAGGCAGGAGGATTGCCATAAGTTTAGGGCTAGTCTGGGCTATAACTTGAGACATACTGAAAAGCAAAACCAACCCACAACACAAAACCCCATGAGTACAAAGGATACTTCTCTCCTCTAGACTACATCATCCTGGCCGTGTGGGGGATGCTGGCCGTCAGTGGAATTACGCTTCAGATTCGAAGAGAAAGGGGACAGCCACCTTTCCCTCCCCATCCCTACAAGCTATGGAAGCAGGAGAGAGAACGCAGAGTGACCAACATTCTGGACCCCAGCCATCACATCCCTCCCCTGAGAGAGAGGCTTTATGGCCGGGTTGCTCGGATCAAAGAGCTCTTCCGGAAGGAGCAACCATCTGGAGAGCGAACACCCCTCCTTTTGTAGAAGGCTGAGGGTCAGTGTGCTTGCCCTGGAGTTCTCATTTACCCTGCCCAGCTGTCCCAGGTCCAGTGCGGGGTCAGTTGGGGTGGGCGATAGGGTGATGCCCCTGCTGATGTACAGCAGTGGAGTTAGAGGATTCTAAGCAATAAGGTGAGAAAAATCACCAAGAAGTTGGTTGTAGATGTTTTTCCTCACCTTCCACAGTCTTGAGAAGTTATCTTTTGGTTTATAAATTGATGATGATTATAAGTTGGTTTGATTGATGTCTTTTATAAAATACACTAAGAAATAAAAATGTTTCCTTAAAGCCTGGTGTTTTGTTCTTGGACTGTTACAAGTCAGTTTGAACCTGTGGAGGGGAGGTAGGCAGTGGGTATTTATTTGCTTTGTGTGTAGAAGTTTAGGAATTTGATACTGGGCCCTTGAATGTCAAGACTAAGGGAAATGTAACTCCCCCTTTTCTTTAAAAGCAGTCTGATTATTTGGCTGCATCTCATATTAAAATCAGGAACCCTTTTCACTTTTTTTTCAATATCCAATGATGTATTTTAAAAATTTTGGCAAACTATCCTAAAATGTATCAATGTAGGTTTCCTGTTGTTTTGCCAGTTAGTGCTTAAAGTGGTAAATTAAATAACTAAATTATTTCTGTAATGTAAAATAGCTCAGCTTATTAAAGCTAATATAACTTTTATATGAATAAGTTATTTATAGTCCATTTTTGTTTTGGCCTATTTTTGTTTTGGGGCCATTTAAAGCAGTGTTCGCTTGCTGACCTTATTTCTTAGGTTGCATTAGATGGTGACTGGACTGTATTTTGTCAGAGAAGTCAATGAGGCCTTCTTCCTAGCACCCTGTGAAGCTGTGTTAATGATTGCTCTGTATAATCAAAGCCCTTGTGCTCCGAAGCTCAGAGGGACCACTCAGCCAAGCTGATGAAGGCTGCCACCCTGGGTTCTGTAAGGAGGGCCACACTCTTTTGACTCCTCTCAACACCAGCGTTATGAATCGGCTTCCCTGACATGTGTGACTCACAGTGTGCTCCCTCAGGGTTACCACTGCTTAACTGATGATACTCTTTAGTCTCTTCACAGCATGACCACAGCCTTGACACTTCAGGGAGGGCCGGAGTCTTCAGTTCTGGCTTTGAAAAAAGGTTTTGAAGTTAAAATATAATGAAAAGTTATAAGTGATACCTTTTGGTTTATTTCTGAAAATTCTTATTCTGTTATTAGTATCTAGCTTCAGCAATAATTTTTTTTTTTAAATTTCTATAGGGTTTCTGGCTTCTGTCACATGCTTGTATTTTAGTTGTGCAGATTGTTGGAGAACTATTCTCTGTATTGTCCAAACACACTGTCAGTCAGAGCTATAAAAGGCAGAATATGCTTTCTTGGAGGGAGAATACAAAATATTTGTAAATTTTCATAGTTTTTAATAATACCATTTGTATAGTTTTTGTAATAAATACATACTTTGAAAAAATGCTTATGTCCTCCTTATTAGGATGTCTCCAGGAGTTTATACTAGTCATATTTGTACTTATATATAGTTAATCTAGAAAATACAGTTGTTTTAAAAACTTCAAATAAGAATAACAGGAAGTGAAGGGAAGCCAGGGTGATTGATATGTTATAGTTTGTTTAAATGTATTTACTTATTTAAATGTATTTACTTATTTTTTTATTTTTTTCACTATTTATTGACTTTACATCCCAATATCAGCCTCCCTTCCTCCCATTCCCCTGACACAGCTCCTTCCCCCATCCCCTTATTCTCCTCAGAGAAGAGGGAGGTCCCCTGGCTATCACCCTATCCTGGAACATCAAGTTGCTGCAGGACTAGGCACATCTCTAGAGGCCAGAGGAGGCAGCCCAGCTGGGGGAACAGGATCCACAGACAGGCAATAGAGTCAGGGTAAGCCTACCCCACCCCGCTTTGCTCCACTTGTTAGAGGACCCACATGGAGGCCAACGTGCACATCTGCTACATATGTGTGGAGGGCCTAGGTCCAGCCTATGCTTGCTTGCTCTTTGGGTGGTGATTCAGTCTCTGGGAGCCCCCAAGGGTCTTCCTGTGGAGTCCCTATCCCCTTTGAGTCCTTCAATCCCTCGACACTTCCACAAGACTCCCTGTGCTTCATGTAACCATCTAATATTTGGGTGTTGGTCTCTGCATCTCTTTCCATTAGCTGCTGGGTAGAACCTCTCAGCGGACAGTTATGCTGGGCTCCTGTCTGCAAGCATAACAGAGCATCATTAATAGTGTCAGGGATTGGTTCTTGCCCATGGGATGGGTCTCAAGTTGGGCTAGTCATTGGTGGGCCATTCCCTTAGTCTCTGCTCCATCTTTGTCTGTGCACATCTTTGTAGACAGGACAAGTTTTGGGTTAAAGTTTTGTGTGTTGGTTGATGGAGGTCTGGCTGGCTACAGGAGGTGGCCAATTTAGGCTCCATATCCCCCACTGCTAGGAGTCTCAGCTAGAGTCACCCCCATAGACTCTCTAGTACTGGAGATGCCCCACTACTGCTCACCAATTTCTGTTCTCGTTTGCTCTCCCTACACCTGATTCCCATCCCCCCATCCCCTTGCCCACCCCCATCTGATATCTAATCTCCCTTAATACAGAACTAAACAGAATTTTCAACAGAGGAATCTTGAATGGCTGAGTAGCACCTAGAGGAACATTCAACATCCTTAGTCATCAGGGAAATGCAAATCACAATGACTCTGCAATTTACACCCATTAGAATGGCTAAGATCAAAAACTCAAGTGACAGAACATGCTGGTGAGGATGTGGATGGAGCAAGGGGAATATTCCTCCATTGCTGGTGGGAGTGCAAACTTTTACAACCACTCTGGAAATCAATTTGGCGGTTTCTCATAAAATTGGAAATAGTTCTACCTGAAGACCCAGCTATACTGCTCTTGGGAATATACCCCAAAAGATGTTCCACCATACCACAAGGACACTTGCTCAACTATGCTCATAGCAGCCTTATTTGTAATAGCCAGAAACTGGAAACCTAGATGTTCCTCAACTGAAGAATGGATAAAAAAAAAAAATGTGGTTCATTTACACAATGGAATATTACTCAGCTATTAAAAACAAGAACATCATGAATTTTGCAGGCAAATGGATAGAACTTGAGAATATCATCCAGAGTGAGGTAACCCAGACTCAAAGGACATGCATGGCATGTACTCACTTGTAAGTGGGTATTAGCCATAAAGCACAGGCTACCCATGATACACCCCACAGACCCAAAGAAGCCAAGTACAAAGGAGGGTCTAAGGGAGGATGCTTGAATCTTTCTCAGGAGAAATACTTTTGAGACAGGACTTCACGTGGTCAAAGCCAGCCTTGAGCTTGCTATGTTACTACGGATGACCTAAGTGGTTTGAACCTGGCTTGGATCGCTTCTCAGCCTTTTGGCTAAGATCAAGTGAACCTGGCTTGGTGTAAGCATAGGTCACTAGGGGTCAGGCTTGTGGCCAGATTAAAGTGTGTGTGTTGTGCTGCACTGCATTTATTTACTCAGTCCTTTTTGGCCTTTTGTCTTGACAGTAGGTGTTAATACAGTTCCCTTCTAGAGCAAGCTGGTATTTCAGAAACTCTTAGGATAACACTGAGCCACAGGTTCCTGCTGGGATTTGAGACTGGAAAGGGACAGGGACACCTCTATTTTAAAGGAGTCAAGAACACAGAGTGCAAAGTCTGTGGTCACAATGTCTGTGGGGAGCCTGGATGCCAAACAGCTCCCTTTTCTGTGGTTATATACAAAGTTCTTGTGTATTCTTCCTGCCCATGGTCCTTGGGAAGAATGGCCTATATTCCAGGATTAATAATTCTATCATGAATACAGGGTTGCTTGCTGGTACTTGCTTAAGGCTTTAGTTGTTTGCTGAAATGGAAGAAGGATGCATGGGATGTTATTAATGTAAAAAAAAATCTTAAGTCAAGAACACAGTGCAGAATCTCTAAATGGCCCAGGGAGTAAAGGCCCTTGACCTCAAATCTGGAGACCTGAAGTCAGTCCTTGCAGCTCATAAAGGTGGAAGGAGGGAACTGTCACCACAGAATCATCTTCTGGTCTCCAGAGCGTGCACTGTGGCATGCGTGCACCGTGGCATGTATGCGTACACTGTGGCATGTATGCGCCGTGGCATGTGTGCACTGTGGCATGCGTGCACCATGGCATGCGTGTGCTGTGGCATGTGTGCGTGCACTGTGGCATGTGTCACACATGCACAGACAATTATATATATATTTAAACACTTTGAGTACAATTTCAGCTGTTTGTACATACACCTTTAAAAATAGACAGGTTTCTGACACTCAGGAAATGTGCTGTAAATTCCAGGGTTGGGAATGAGGTTGTGGGAAGAGATTGACTAACTAGTTATATTTGTGGCTACACCTTCACTTTCCTTTAAAGATAAAGGGTAAAGAGGAATGTGGATGTGCTCTGTAGTAGAGACTGTGCAAGGCCCTACCAGGTTCTAGTTCAAGTGCCTTCTCCAGATAAGAATAAGAGCTAATAAATGTCTAGTGATTTAAACAAGACTCACAGTACATAAAGAGGTATATATGGAATGTCTACTACTGCATTGTTTTGTTATTTTAAATCTTCAATTTGAGTATCCACACAGATGGGAAGCCTAGGACACTCAGCTTAAGCACATGGGCTTGCTGAAGAAATGAATGGTGCCTCGTTACCAGTCCGCTGGAGTCAAGGTGGCCAAGCCTGCTGAGCCTTTGCCTTCTAGTAAGAGCCAGCCTCCACCTGAATTTCCCTAGGATCCTGAGAATTGTTTAGCCCCAATTCTTGGCTTTCTCACAGTGCTTTTTGTATAAGTTTGAGGAATACAAGAACAGGCCCTCATACTTGTAGGGCAAGCACTGTCCCAACTGAGCCACCTCCCAAGCCCTGTAGGTGTATAACTTAACACTTTTATTATGTGGCCTTAGGTTTTTCTGTTGCTTTAAACCACACCAAGTGTGTCCTGACAATGATTTCTTACTGTAGTTTTTTTGTTTGTTTGTTTGTTTTTGAGACATGGTTTAGCCCTGGGTATCCTAGAACTCATTTTGTCAACCTGGCTAGCCTCGAACTCCCAGAAATCCACCTGCTTCTGCCACACAAGTGCTGGGATCAAAGGTGTGAGCCACCACCGCCCAGCCTGAGGTTGAGTGTTATTATCCACTCTACTGTGGCTTGGACTAGGGCTAGCAGGTATGTTCCTGCATGAACAGCCAGCAGGATTTGCTAACAAATTCAATGCAAAATATAAAAGAAACTAAAGTCTAAGGTGCTACCATCTTTGTGCCCTGCAGTTGCCCTTGCAAGGATGGGGAACACTTTAAAAGTCTGGGGGTAAAGAGCTTGGCTTTGGGCAATTTCAGCCTGAAATGTCTCTAAGGTAGTTACAGACAGATTAGTGTGGAGGTCATGAGAGCTCTAAGCAGGAGCCGTAAGTCTGAGAGTCCCAGGGCATTAAAATACTATGCAGGTTATAGACTGGGTGAGACCTTGGAAAAATTGAGGGGAGTCACAGCACTATACAGGAATAAGGCATGTATGTGCACAAACACACATGCACACACGCACATACCCATGAATGCACTGGTGCAAACAGTCCCCGACCCACCCACCCACAAAAAAACTGGCCCAAGAGCTGAGGATGCAGCTTAGTGAGTTCTTGTATATAAAGTTCTGGGTTTAAACCCTAGCACCACCCCTCGACAAAGAGACAAAGTATATTTAAGAAACGTGAACTTTGTTTTTAAATTAACTTTGAGACCAGACCAGTTTTAAACACTCATCTTTATTGACAAAATAGGCTCCTCTTCAGCACACTCTCATATGTAAGCTTAAAGCTGTTTATTTGGGGTGAGGTAGGGGGATGGAAAACTTGCTAAAAACAAAGCCAATGTCTTTCAATATTCACAACCTTAAAATTATATCCAAGAAGGCAAAGGATAAATAATCTTTTATAAAAATAATTACTTCTCGAATGTTTCACAATAGACCGGCTCAATACATTGATCTGACTCATCTCAACTGTGCAGCCTTTCTTCTTTTTAAAATTTTGGTCTGGAACAAAACTACATAAAAGAATGTACCATTAAATTAAGGGTTACTTTCCAAAAACTAATAGAAAAATCTTAAAAATAAATTCACTTATATATAAAATATTAAGGCCTCTGCATGGGAACGGTTTAACATCTGGGGTACTGGGCCTTTCTTTCCTAACAGACCTATGACCCCACTCGCCTCAAACTTCAGAATGAAAGGTTCTCAAGTGAAAAGTTCTTTGAATTTTGCCAATACATGAAATTACACATAAAATTGCACTGCAAATTAATATGTACTTAACAAATGATATATGGAAAAGTCTAACTTTATCTGTGCTAATTTCAGTATGGACTTCACATACAAGTATAGTGTATTTTTAGCCATATGTCACAATCTTTTATTCTTTTATTCTGTTCACTATAGAAAGGTTTAGGTTGCAGTGGGAATTAAAGCATACTTCTGTATCCTGTGGCCTTAAGAAGCTTTTTTTTTTTTTTAAGTGCAAAGCACAATGCCTATGGGCCCACACTTCAGGGCCAGCTTCTGCGTCACAGGTTGTAGGGGAAGCCTCACAGGTTAGAAGAACTAAATAGGGCTTAGACCCAGACCCAGAACTTTGATTTTGGAACCTGCATATCTACTTTGTATGTGTTTGAAGAGTAATTTCTTAAATAGCA
>NW_022196903.1:140620466-140623927 GCF_008632895.1 Mastomys coucha | reverse complement strand
TCCTTCCGAAGGTTCAAAAAGGATTCTCGAGTTATCTGAAGGATCTCTCTCAAGCCTTTGTTTTCTTGCTGTAAGGAGACAAGCAAAACCCAAGATGGTTTATGCCCTATGCAAATGAGAAACGTGAAGCAGAAACTGCTGTTTTGGCTGAATCCCTTAAGGCAGCACCAAGAAGGGTACATATTTTAAAAGCTAATTGTATGAAGTGTAGCTTAGAAAGCAGACTCTAACACATAAATGGATCGATATATGGTGAGCCACAGGCAGTCCCAACCTCAGTCCAAACAGACTCCAAAGCGGAGGTTGGTGACACCTGCCTTTAATCCCGGCAGTTGGGAGGCAAAGGCAGGGGGATCTCTATGAATTTGAGGGCATTCTAGTTTACATAAAGAGTTCTAGGCCAGCCAGTGAGACCTGATCTAAAAAACAAAAGACAAAACCAGATTTCAAATGGTGTTAAAGATGCAGCATCAGTACTTCACCTGCTCACTGCTGGAAGCCTTAAGGTGTGCAGATCTAACAGGTGACTAGGCAGAAACCAGCTTGTTTTGCAAACAGACTGGAAATGACATATGAATGTGTATATAAAACACCTATCTACACTCATGCTAGTGGTAAGTTTAAATGAATAATACCTTGAGGTAGATTTCATCACTCAGTAGTAGTTAGAAGGTATGTTTCCCTCAGCAAAATTTGAGTTCAGCTAAGCCCAGCTGAGGTTAATTATTTTTCAGAAAGAAATGTAAACGATTATCTAGTATTGTAAACAATTTTGTCACTTTATAACCTATTCTCTATAGCTGTTGTGGGCTCACTTTCCTAGTCTCAATGGCCTGGCCTGAGGGTTGTTTCTGAGCATAGTTCTGACTTTCTCCTTTTGCATTACTACAATGAAGCTGAGCAGATATAAACTGACTAGTTTGCAAGATCCAAAGTGCTTTCTGGTCCTTTGTTGAGAAAGCTGACCTACCTTTATTATACAAATGGGAGCACTACATGCTCCAAGACAGACAGATTTTATGGCCATCCATAAGAAATTTCCTGATCATGATTCCAAGCAAACTGTTTTAAATTTTATTTTCTGGGTATATCTGTTCTATGTGTGTGTGCACATGTGGAGACAAAAAGCTGAAAGCAGGAGTCTTCCTCTGCTGCAATCTACTTTCTTTTTTGAGATAGGGTTTGTTATTGAACCTGGAACTTATTGTTCTAGCTAGTTGCCTGTGCCTGACGGTGTTAGGAATCCAGAGTCAGGTCTTCCTGCTTTATAGCTAAGCTGTTTACCCACTGGAGAGCTGAGGAGAACCTTCCTGATCCTCCTGCCACTCTTTCCCAAGTGCTAGAATTAAAGGAACACCACACCTGGTATTATTTGTACATTACAATTTTTTTTTATATCATTATGATCTCTAGCACAAAGAACTGAATTTTTAAAATTATGAAATTGAAGAAATTCATATATGTGTGGATGAATTCATAAACTCAGATATATATGAAACCAATATAGAATCAAAACTCAACTTTTTCAAGACAGGGTTTCTCTGTATAGCCCTGGCTGTCCAGAACTTGCTCTGTAGATCAGGCTGGCCTTGAACTCAGAGATCCACCTGCCTCTCTCTCTCTCAAATGCTGGGATTAAAGGTGACTGCCACTATGCCTAGTTTAACAATCAACTTTCTCAACTACTGGTATACATATGCATCCCCGGGGACCACCCAAGGGTCTATTCCACTCATGGTTGGTTACCAGCATTCAGATTCAGAAATCATTACCACCAACTTAAAGAGTGTGGGTGTTAAGCCTGAGAGTGCTCTCTGGTTGAATACTGTCAGGGATACTTTCAACCCATATTTGATCTGAAGTTTAAAACTCACTTCAAGTTGAAATATTCGCTCCTGTTCCTTGCAACCCTGATGTTCGTCAATTTCAATAGCTTTTCTCATTACTGCTGCCATCTCGGTGATCTGGTCAACATGTGCTTGCAACTCCTGGGAGAAGGGGTGGACATGGAGATGAAAGGAAGACTTTACTAGGTTTGAATTCTCTTTTGATAGAACCACACTGCCACCTAACACAAGTGTGATGTCCTTATGTGGCCTCTTGTTAACATGAGTCAGAACAAACTGGTGGAACCAGGTGTTAAGATTAGAATTAAGGATATGTATCACAATATAACTCAAGCCTATAGCAAAATACTTATTCACATTAATCACAATGACCAGAAGATTTTCTTTTTCACATCTACATGTACTATTGTAAAAGGGGAAAGGTTTAAAACTGTTGGCACACGTGCTCTCTCTTCTTCCCGAAGCCTGCATGATTCAGTCTCCTCCGTAGTATAACACGCAGAAGCCGATTCAACTCAACCAATCCTGCCTGAGAGCAGGAAGCATACTGGCTACATCTGTCTGTTATTTATCTAGTGTTTGTTGTGTAAGAATTATTATGGAAAGTGAACAAAGTGCTATGGAGTATTAAAACACAAAGGGCATTTTCTTTTCCACCTGATGAAAATAGAATTAATTTCACTATAATAGATACCCATATTTATCAGTTTTACAGATTCTTTCACTCTCATTCCTTGTTTTTTTGCACATCTATGATGTGTCAAGCAGTAAGCCAGGCGACAAGTGTAACTCCTCTCAACATACCTCCCTGACCTTATGAGCTCTGTTCAGTGAAGGAGACACAGGGTGTAAAAATCAAACAGAAACCTGAGAAGAATTAACTTGCTAATATTAATATAAAAATTAAATAATGGAAGTCAATGAAAAAATTCCCAAATAAACATCAAGTCTTTTAGATAGTTGGATGTTGTAAAAAGGATCTGATCAAGACTTTAAAGAACCCACATAACTATTAAACTGGAAGAGCACTCTATCACTGAGCTACGCCCAGGCCCATTTAATAATCTTGCATGTTTTGGGTTCTGGGGAATGAATCCAGGGCTATACCTTTGTTTTAATGGAGAAATCTTTGTAACACAGCACTCAGAAGATACAATAAAGAACTAATCTGCTTTGTCCAGTACAGTGCAATTAAAATAAAAACTAAGTACATTAAAAATTAGTAATTCTGTCTCTCACTTGTACAGATGACACTTTTAAGAGGTTAATGGTGATATGTGGCTAAGTACCTTCCACATGATACACAGATCTCATCTATGGTCAACTGGACAGCCTGGGCTTAGCCTGTAGTAGCAAAGCTGTTACCAAAGCAAGGAGTTGCCACTGTCTGCCATACTTTAATGTCACTAAGATCCCTCTGTTATAGAGGACACACTACAGAAAACTGCACAACTGAATGATGATAAAAATTTTTTTGAATACCAATGGCTTCATCAGTTTATAATGTGGTCAGAACTGTGGTAGTAGCATAGGCTTAAAAGGAACATAGGAAGCCAATTTCTTGCCTTTAAAATTGAAAAGAGTGGTGTTGATTTTGTTTTTTTTTTTTTTTTT
>NW_022196903.1:140618562-140620449 GCF_008632895.1 Mastomys coucha | reverse complement strand
TTTTTTTTTTTTTTTTTTTTTTCCTGAGACAGGGTTTCTCTGTACAGCCCTGGCTGTCCTGGAACTCATTCTGTAGATCATCCAGAAGAAACAAAACGTACTGAGCATGAATCAGAGGCCCCGTGAATGACTTACTCAGTAGCTGTGAGGGTCACAAAGCAAGAGCTATGGCTCTGAAGCCCCAGTGCTGACAGTGTTCCTACTCTGAAGCCACAACACTTACGACACAGGCAGAGAGCATCACTCCATACAGCTGTGTCTGCACTAAAGGCTTTCCTATTTGTGAACTCAAACAAAAGGACTGCAAGTAATTAGAGATCTAAATTAAAAGTTTTAAGATTGATGGACCAGCCCTTTTATACTAGTAGGCTAAAGTTATTATAAAGAAAATATAGTTTTATTTTTTTAAACAGGGTCTCACTGCATAACTCTGGCTAGCCTGGAACTCACTATGTAGATCCTGTGCGTGAAACACAGAGAATTAGGAACAAACTGAAGCGGTGTAGACTCAGCAGCACGGCCATGAAAAGCACACTGTTCTTTCATTGATTCCATTTATTTGCTGATCTAATCTGATGGGCAAGTCAAAGTGAGACAACTTTTTAAATGGCCCCCCACTTGCATCCACCCCCAAGGTTGACTGTTTGATTTAGTGTACATTCTGACTTGCTTCCCAGTGCCTCCTTTGCAGTCCATGCTGAGGTGCTTCAAGGATGTGCCGAGATGCATCCAGGAAGAATCCTTCGCAGCTGTTACGATGTACCACGTCAATCTGTAGTACAGAGTCATTATAGTGTTAATACGGATTTCATCCGTCATAAGAAGCTGAGTGAGTGTTAGTTCATGCGTGTTAGCCCACTGTTGGAATGTTTGCTTTTTTAAAATTTCCAAAAAGGCATCTGTTAAAAAATAATGTAGAAATAAGTATTTGGATGAAACTGAGTTATGTTTTCTAGTGATTTTTAAATATGGACTAAAAAGCTCTAGGTGAGTGCAAAATTTTATTACTATAGCTTCAAGTGAGACTCATGCTCCAAAGAGCAGCTGCATCCATCTGTGTTCCCAAGGGTGTTGCAGAATTCTTTCTGTTTAGGCTTATTAGACCACTGGTGCCTAAACAGCCCTAGAATCCCGTGCTTCTGTGCCTTTGTCTCACTTCTCTGATTATGCATCCCCGACTCCTGTAGTGAACTCAAGGCTAGGTTAAATAATTTGCCTTCTTTCAGACTTTGCTCCTCCTGCTATAATAACTAATTTTTATCACACTACCTTATATCATAGTTACGTTTGTTCTGTATCTCCCATTACATTGTAAGCTTAATAGTAATATAATGAATTCCTTCATTTATCTTGCTTTTGCCTGTAACAACTAAACACAGGGTACTAATCAATGTTTGATTTACTGAGCCAGAGTGTCTCCTTTTTGGGAAAAATCAAAACCACAAACATTAATAGGTATTAGTTAGAATTAATAGCAAATAACCGAACAGTCACTTTACAGAAGGCAAGGATCAGCACTTACATGAACTCAATCTACAAGATAAAAACAGAAGGTCTAGTGGCTACTTAGGAAGTGTTTCACTTTTTAAATGAACAGGCCAGCATGGATGAATGGTACACCAGTGGGTTTTATTTTTGCTGTGGGAATTAAACCCGGAGCCTCAGGCATGGTGAGCACATCTTCTACCATGGAGCTATGCCCCATCTCCTAATGTGTTTTAGAAAACATGCTGTCATAGTTGCTACTATATGAGACCAACGATCTGTTGGAATTTATTCTACACCCCCAACCCCTGCCCACCGTGATGTTTACTCTTTCAAAATTTCATTAAAATTGTAAAACACGAGGGCCTTTAGGAATTAAGCATTTCAATTCTTTATACTTAA